>NC_143041.1:22559946-22859946 GCF_057628025.1 Oncorhynchus mykiss | reverse complement strand
AAGGGTTAAAAAAAAGTCAGATCTTTCCAAAACTTCATTTGTGTGATTAGGCAACCCCCATGAACTGTAAATCAGTCATTTCTCCCAACAGATGTAAAAGAAAAGCTCTCACACACACACACACACACACACAGATTACGACACCTCTCCCTCATTCCTGAGGTCCTCCCGATCTGTGCAAGCCTAACCTTGACCGTGTGGCATTAACCCTTAACAGTAAAACAGTTTTTTTTTGATCTCACAGATTACAACGACATCTCTCCCCATAGGAATACATTGCCTGCTCCTCTAAAGTCAGAGGACGCATGGCTTTCGACCTTCGTCTCTCCAGAGCCCGTATGGGAGTTGTAGCGATGAGACAAGATAGTAACTACTAACAATTGGATACCATGAAATTGGGGGAAAAAAGGGGGGGAAAAACAACATAACTTCCAAAAGTTTTCAACCACTTTTCGTGAACATGAGAATATTTCTACCATAAAACTACTACACGATTTTGTGTACTTTACTCAGAAAATATCATTTTAGTCAGATTTCCAACATTGGTGATTAACATGATTTAATATGACTTTTGAGGCAATTTCTACAGAAACACTACTAAAGGACATAATGGAGGTATAATTTGTAGAATTTCAACCATGAGATCTTTTTCAATAATAATAGAAATAATTGTATGCATTTTAGTCAGTGACATTGGTGATTAACATTAGGCAATTTCTATCATAAAATTACAACACAACAGAAGTGAAGTGCCATTTGGAGAATTTCAACCTCGGAGATATTTTATAATATTTGAGGAAATCAATTTTACGTATTTTAACAGGCAAAGCATAATTTCCAAAAGATTTCAAACACTTTGGGAAATGCGTGCCTCTAGTGAAATTGCATGTTTGGATAGCGCGCGGAGGTGATCGTGCGGCAGAGTCGATTTCCGCGCTTATAAACGCAAGGTCGTTACAGTATTTTATCAGCAAAACATAATTTCCAAAATATTTCAAACACTTGTTGTTAACATGATGTAATATGACCTTGAGGCAATTTCTACCATAAAACTACTAATGGTAAGGATTGGTTTTGGGGTATTGGTAACTTTTTTGTTATTGAATCTTACCTCGCGGTGCTCCGTCGTATATCCGACGTCAGCATGACAACAAACTAGCTAGCTCTTAGCTCTCTGTTATAGTATAGTTACAGTTCAATGGGAAAAGCAAATCAATTAAGACTTGAAATATACTGGCACATCAATCGTCTGTATATGACATTCATTTGAAAGGGTGAGGTTAAAGATGTTTGTTTTTGTGTGTAGTTCACCACTAATCGGTAGCTAGGTAACGTTAGTTTAATAACCGAAATTTGAGCTAGGCTAGCTGTTAGCTAACGCTTGACTTTATCATCATGAGATAATGTTACATTAGACATACATGTGGCTAAATCATTGGGTGAAGAGGCGTATTCTGGAGGGGGAGTTCTGTTAGGAGCCGTGACGTTCGTTCTGAACATTAAACAAGCATCGCTAGCGATATGTTTTTGGAGGCGTAATGACCTTATCTTTCATATCCGTGATAACCCATTTTCAAAAATTTTAAATTGATACACAGCTTTATAGGGCTGGGGTTCCCACACGACCATATTTCCATCTCACAGCGCTTATTTACGGAAGACATAGTGGACTACCTGAGCTAATTAGCAATCTGTTTCTCCGAATACGCCTGCTGTGTGAAGACAGACGCCACAAACGTGTTGTTACTGAAAAATACTGTTCTGTGTTAACCTGTTAAGACCGTGTACAGTAGGTGTGTATTTTTTTGCATTAGTGAAATTATTTTGATGTGATATGAACCTAGAGGGATTTATTTCAAGAACCGTAACGTTACTGCAACTGAGAATCGATTCACGTTTAGATGGCTTCCAGAGCTAATTCTCCCTTTAAATATAACATGTACCTAAGGTCATTGGACAAAGGAGTAACGCTAGGCTAAGTTTAATTCCACTAACGTTAGCATCGTTGCTTAGCTGTGGGATTTGGACGTTGCATTGTAGCAGAAGTTTGACTCAGTAAACCATATCAGCAAACCGATGGGGAAAGTCCACGGTCTTTACCAACGCAACTAGCTAGCTAGCTACCTTGTTTTGTGTAGTGACACAGGGACTGAGGGAGGGCGCAACGTCAGCCATTAGCTAGTTAGCGTAGTTTTGACATACAGTCCTTTCAGTGTGGTCATGGCCAGGTGGTGTGCCTGATAATGACTGGTTTTAATGCGTCTCAACCATTGACTTCAGCATCTTAGTTGCACAACCATATGTTGATGCATAACTAGCTAGCCAGTGAAATGTGAGGGCTCAATGTATGAGTTGCAACATCACCTCACCACACGCAGCAGCAACAGACTGTTGCTGATGCTGCCTATCTTTCTTTTCTAGTTTGTGAGAAGACAAAGAATAGGGCCATTCTTTCACCTGACAGCTAGCCAGCCGGAGAGACGGGAACAGGATAGGGAAACAGTGCGCAGCGGGCGCTGCAGAGCCACCAGAGAAGATGGATAGCAGCCCAGAGAAGAGTTCCACAGCACAGGAGCTGAAGGAGCAGGGCAACCGACTGTTCCTCTGCCGCAAGTACCAGGAAGCTGCCACCTGCTACAGCAAAACCATAGTGAGTAGCAAGCTACTGCTCTTAAGGGGAATGATGATGTAAAATGTCTACACCTTTTCAGATGACTGAAAGTCTATATGATATGAGATATTGACACTGTCCTATTCACCTACTCTGAATAGATGTCAGAATAGGAGTAGCTTGGTCTGATGCACTCTTACAAAAATAGCTTGTGCAATATGTAGGCCTAATAACGTGCGTGGTTGCACCTGTGTGTGTGTGTGTATACATCTTGCCAACAGAACCGTAACCCCTCAGTGGCGGTGTACTCTGTGCCAAGTGAAGCTGCAAGCAGAACGACAAAGCCCTGGCGGACTGCAAGCACGCGCTGGAACTGGACCCCCATTCTGTCAAAGCCCACTTCTTCCTGGTCCAGTGTCACCTGGAGCTGGAGAACTACAACGAGGCCATCGGCAACCTGCAGAGAGGTCAGGACCAACCCTCAAGGCCAGTTTCCTAGACACAGATTAAGTTTGGGCCTGTATTCACTAAGGGTCCGATTTAGGAAATTACGCCTTTTCTATATACTTTTTAGTAGTTGGTATTCAGAGTAACCTTATTAAGGTGCGTAACAGGCGTGGTTCACTTGCGCACGCCAAATAAGTGTAATTGAACTGCTAGAAACCTCCCCACTGGCTGGCCAACAGATGTTCTCGTGGAGTTTTTATTCAATAGGGTTTTCAGTACATTTGTCTTAATAAGTCATCCCTTTAAATACAGTACACCTTTTCACTTTGGTTTTTGTCAACAGACTCAATAGAATATATTGAGAGAACGGGTTCAGAATAGTATGGATCAATGAAGGAAAGATATCTAAATATATGCATATTTGTCTCCGTTTCAACACCAGTTGGTAGATTTAAAAAAAATACTCTGATCTTGTAGGTTATTTAGGGTTAGGAAAGTATTTATGAATCATAAAAAAATAGCTTGGAGAGCCTTTCGGCATGAAAGAAAGTAAACAGTGGTTTGATTCATTCTAAAAATTGCCACACTCACTTATTTAACCTGGGGTAATGTTGGAATATTTGTGTACAATAACTATACCCACATCTATTGCCTGCACCAACCATGGAACTGGGTGATGACACAGCCAAGTATGGTGCCATACATCGGGTTCAAACTGCTGTCTTAATCAGTGTTCCGCTCCATAAACGATTTAATTAGCCTTTTATTTTTTTATGTTATCAATTGTTACTAATGATCCTTAGCAATAGCCACATGGCCGTGACGGCGTTTACAGAGGAAGCAAATAAAGGTAAACCAAACTTAGGTTATACCTACTGAAGGGAACTAATAGTAAATTGGCAGTTGAATAAGTGTTATTATTATGCCTACTCACAGTCGATACTGATAGTGGTTAATATTTAACATGATAGAAATAGGAGACAAAGTCGGGGTAGCCTATAATTAAGACATTCAAGAGTGTCCATCCCTGCAAGTTAAAAGGCCGTACAATTGAAATTCTGCATAATGGCACGGCACGGCATGTCCCAGTGTGTAATCTTGGTTTCATCAGCCCAGAAAATATTGTTTCTCATGTCTGAGAGGCCTTCAAGTTGTAGAACTACCTCAAGGATGATCAATGGAAACAGGATGCACCTCAGCTCAATTTCGAGTATCATAGCAAATGGTCTGAATACTTATGCAAATAAGGTATTTCTGTTTTTGCAAACATTTCTAAACCTGTTTTGTTGTGTCATTATGGGGTGTTGTGTGTAGATTGAGGGGAAAAATGTATTAATATATTGTTAGAGTTACGCTGTAACATAACAATGTGGAAAAAGTGAAGGGGTCTGAATACTTTCTGAATGCACTGTAGATGTGCAGTTGCAATTTATAATGCTGTCAACATTCTAACTATACCCAATACTAGGCATCTCTGAGGCAGTATTACTGTTTTCAATGGACTACATTCATGTCTGGACCTTTTCTGTCGGCAGCTTACAATCTGGCCAAGGAGCAGAGACTGAACTTTGGAGACGACATCCCGAGTGCCCTGCGGGTCGCTAAGGAGAAGCGCATCAACCAGGAGAACAAGCTGCATGCATATCTCACCGAACTTAACCTAGCAGAGAAGGAGAGGTGAGGGAGGGACCGGGAGCTAGGCTTTTGGGCAGATAATCATACTAGTGTATGAGCAAAATGTCTGCACTGATATTCCTAAATTTTGGCCCATTCCACCTGACAGCTGGTGTAACTGAGTCAGGTTTGTCGGCCTCTTTGCTCGCACACGCTTTCTCAGTTCTGCCCACAAATGTTCTATAGGGTTGAGGTCAGGGCTCTGTGATGACAACTCCAATACCTTGACTTTGTTGTCCTTATGCCATTTTTCCACAACTTTTTCGGTCCGAGAACCTTCTAGAGCCACGTACCTCACCACGCACTATCGACCTGGGGTCTAGAACAGGTTTCTAAAGTTTCGTAACTCTAGGTCTGACGGTTCTTTTTTAGCTCGAACAAAGCTAACTAATGAAGGCAGTGTATGTCTCTACGCACCCCAATGTGTCCCTCCTTCCAAGCTGTGCTTGTGTGTGATTTAGTTTTTCTTTGAAATTTTATGGGAAAAATTATTTACAGTTCATGGGGGTTGCCTAATCACACACATGAAGTTTTGGAAAGATCTGACTTTTTTAACCCTTTGAAACAGCCCCTGTGACACCAATTATGGCACTTCCGGTTGGCACAGGAAGCTATAGGTAAACGCATATCCTTATTGGGGTATGCCTTTACAGAATCCTGAGTTTTAAGTGTTTATGTTAAGAACTGACCGATTTACACAGGGTTGAATGCACTATTTATCACAAACTGCTGGTTGGGTATGAAAAAAACACGTTTAGGGTGATTTTTAACCACTTCCGGTTGCTTCAGGAAGCTTAGAATCGACACAGGTAGACCTCATAGTATCCTGATGGACTGTCATTGAAGACAGGTTCATAAGGCATTCATAACCCACATAGGCTTCAGGTTGACTTTAGAGGAGCAGGCAATGTATTCTTATGGGGAGAGATGTCGTTGTAATCTGTGAGATCAAAAAAAACCTGTTTTACTGTTAAGGGTTAATGCCACACGGTCAAGGTTAGGCTTGCACAGATCGGGAGGACCTCAGGAACGTACGTACCTGAGGTCGAATTGTGCTTCTCACCCTAACGGTTCTCTCACTGTCACCCAAAAGCAAATGACATTTAGGGCCAGGCTTCATTTTGGGCCTACTTTTTTCACGGTCGCTGCATTCAGAGCGAGCTACGGTCAAGCGGGCATCTCGTTGAACTCGGAACGGCCTAGAGAATATGGAAATAACATTGCAGGCTCTGTGTGTCTTTAAGCACCGCACTTTGTCACTCCATCCTTGCTGTGTGTGTGTGTGTGTGTGTGAGAGAGCTTTTCTTTGACATTTGCTGGGAGAAATGACTGATTTACAGTTCATGGGGGTTGCCTAATCACTCATATTAAGTTTTGAAAAGATCTGACCTTTTTAACCCTTGGAAACAGCACCATTTTAAGACACTTCCGGTTTACACAGGAAGCTGAAAGTGAACACATTTTGAGTTTTAAGTCTTTATGTTAAGGGAATTCATACAATGTCAATTTGGTGATGTTCAAAAATAGTTTTAAAAAAAAATGTTTAACAGTTACAGATCCAGTTGCAGCGTGTTCATACGAATCTTTTTAAAGTGTGCTTCGGAGTTCTACGAGATTTCTGTGATTTTCTGAAATAACACACACTCACTAAACACTCCGTAAATAAGTCAGTTCTTAATAAGCCCACCCGACCCATCTAGCCACCTGGAAATGCAAATGCGCTACGCTAAATGCTAATAGTACTCGTTAAAACTCAAACGTTCATTAAAACACACACATGCAGGGTATTGAATTAAAGCTACACTCGTTGTGAATCTAGCCAACAAGTCAGATTTTTAAAATGCTTTTCGGCGAAAGCATGAGAAGCTATTATCTGATAGCATGCAACACCCCGAAATACCTGAAGGCGACGTAAACAAAAGAATTAGCGTAGCCGGCGCTACACAAATAGCAGAAATAAAATGTAAAAAACATTCATTACCTTTGACGAGCTTCTTTGTTGGCACTCCTATATGCCCCATAAACATCACTATTGGGTCTTTTTTTTCAATTAAATCGGTCCATATATACCCAAAATATCCATCTATGGAAACTGTGATTCAGAAAAAAACACAGTTTCAAAACGCAGCGTCATTTTTTTAAATTAAAAAGGTCGACGATAAACTTTCACAAAACACTTCGAAATACTTTTGTAATCCAACTTTAGGTATTAGTAAACGTTAATAATCTATCAAATTGATCACGGGGCGATGTGTAATTCAATAGCTCCACGTCTTCAAATCATGTTCGGAAATCTCTCTTCCAAAACTTCCTGTCGGAGACCGGATGGAATGGGGTTTCTTCTTTGTTTGACCAAGAAATAACTCCCAGAAATTGACAAGACTGGCGACATCGTGTGGAAGCTGTAGGAATTGCAATCTCAGCACCATTTAATTTGGTGTCCCTTAAACGATACATGCAAGTGGCGCATGGATATTTTTTCCAGTTTTCAGTGACCAGTTTTTCTTGCGCTTTTCGATGCCGTGATCACAGCCGTGATTTAACCAGTTTTAGAAACGTGAGAGTGTTTTCTATCCACACATACTAATCATATGCATATACTATATTCCTGGCATGAGTAGCAGGACGCTGAAATGTTGCGCGATTTTTAACAGAATGTTCGAAAAAGTAGGGGGTAGGCTTAACACTTAAAACTCAGGATTCTGTAAAGGGCATACCCCAATGAGGATATGTGTTTACCTATAGCTTCCTGTGCCAACCGGAAGTGCCATAATTGGTGTCAGAGGGGCTGTTTCAAAGGGTTAAAAAAAAGTCAGATCTTTCCAAAACTTCATTTGTGTGATTAGGCAACCCCCATGAACTGTAAATCAGTCATTTCTCCCAACAGATGTAAAAGAAAAGCTCTCACACACACACACACACACACACAGATTACGACACCTCTCCCTCATTCCTGAGGTCCTCCCGATCTGTGCAAGCCTAACCTTGACCGTGTGGCATTAACCCTTAACAGTAAAACAGTTTTTTTTTGATCTCACAGATTACAACGACATCTCTCCCCATAGGAATACATTGCCTGCTCCTCTAAAGTCAGAGGACGCATGGCTTTCGACCTTCGTCTCTCCAGAGCCCGTATGGGAGTTGTAGCGATGAGACAAGATAGTAACTACTAACAATTGGATACCATGAAATTGGGGGGAAAAAGGGGGGGAAAAACAACATAACTTCCAAAAGTTTTCAACCACTTTTCGTGAACATGAGAATATTTCTACCATAAAACTACTACACGATTTTGTGTACTTTACTCAGAAAATATCATTTTAGTCAGATTTCCAACATTGGTGATTAACATGATTTAATATGACTTTTGAGGCAATTTCTACAGAAACACTACTAAAGGACATAATGGAGGTATAATTTGTAGAATTTCAACCATGAGATCTTTTTCAATAATAATAGAAATAATTGTATGCATTTTAGTCAGTGACATTGGTGATTAACATTAGGCAATTTCTATCATAAAATTACAACACAACAGAAGTGAAGTGCCATTTGGAGAATTTCAACCTCGGAGATATTTTATAATATTTGAGGAAATCAATTTTACGTATTTTAACAGGCAAAGCATAATTTCCAAAAGATTTCAAACACTTTGGGAAATGCGTGCCTCTAGTGAAATTGCATGTTTGGATAGCGCGCGGAGGTGATCGTGCGGCAGAGTCGATTTCCGCGCTTATAAACGCAAGGTCGTTACAGTATTTTATCAGCAAAACATAATTTCCAAAATATTTCAAACACTTGTTGTTAACATGATGTAATATGACCTTGAGGCAATTTCTACCATAAAACTACTAATGGTAAGGATTGGTTTTGGGGTATTGGTAACTTTTTTGTTATTGAATCTTACCTCGCGGTGCTCCGTCGTATATCCGACGTCAGCATGACAACAAACTAGCTAGCTCTTAGCTCTCTGTTATAGTATAGTTACAGTTCAATGGGAAAAGCAAATCAATTAAGACTTGAAATATACTGGCACATCAATCGTCTGTATATGACATTCATTTGAAAGGGTGAGGTTAAAGATGTTTGTTTTTGTGTGTAGTTCACCACTAATCGGTAGCTAGGTAACGTTAGTTTAATAACCGAAATTTGAGCTAGGCTAGCTGTTAGCTAACGCTTGACTTTATCATCATGAGATAATGTTACATTAGACATACATGTGGCTAAATCATTGGGTGAAGAGGCGTATTCTGGAGGGGGAGTTCTGTTAGGAGCCGTGACGTTCGTTCTGAACATTAAACAAGCATCGCTAGCGATATGTTTTTGGAGGCGTAATGACCTTATCTTTCATATCCGTGATAACCCATTTTCAAAAAACTAAAATTTAAATTGATACACAGCTTTATAGGGCTGGGGTTCCCACACGACCATATTTCCATCTCACAGCGCTTATTTACGGAAGACAGGGTGGACTACCTGAGCTAATTAGCAATCTGTTTCTCCGTGTGAAGACAGACGCCACAAACGTGTTGTTACTGAAAAATACTGTTCTGTGTTAACCGGTTAAGACCGTGTACAGTAGGTGTGTATTTTTTTGCATTAGTGAAATTATTTTGATGTGATATGAACCTAGAGGGATTTATTTCAAGAACCGTAACGTTACTGCAACTGAGAATCGATTCACGTTTAGATGGCTTCCAGAGCTAATTCTCCCTTTAAATATAACATATACCTAAGGTCATTGGACAAAGGAGTAACGCTAGGCTAAGTTTAATTCCACTAACGTTAGCATCGTTGCTTAGCTGTGGGATTTGGACGTTGCATTGTAGCAGAAGTTTGACTCAGTAAACCATATCAGCAAACCGATGGGGAAAGTCCACGGTCTTTACCAACGCAACTAGCTAGCTAGCTACCTTGTTTTGTGTAGTGACACAGGGACTGAGGGAGGGCGCAACGTCAGCCATTAGCTAGTTAGCGTAGTTTTGACATACAGTCCTTTCAGTGTGGTCATGGCCAGGTGGTGTGCCTGATAATGACTGGTTTTAATGCGTCTCAACCATTGACTTCAGCATCTTAGTTGCACAACCATATGTTGATGCATAACTAGCTAGCCAGTGAAATGTGAGGGCTCAATGTATGAGTTGCAACAGCACCTCACCACACGCAGCAGCAACTGTTGCTGATGCTGCCTATCTTTCTTTTCTAGTTTGTGAGAAGACAAAGAACAGGGCCATGCTTTCACCTGACAGCTAGCCAGCCGGAGAGACGGGGAACAGGATAGGGAAACAGTGCGCAGCGGGCGCTGCAGAGCCACCAGAGAAGATGGCTAGCAGCCCAGAGAAGAGTTCCACAGCACAGGAGCTGAAGGAGCAGGGCAACCAACTGTTCCTCTGCCGCAAGTACCAGGAAGCTGCCACCTGCTACAGCAAAACCATAGTGAGTAGCAAGCTACTGCTCTTAAGGGGAATGATGATGTAAAATGTCTACACCTTTTCAGATGACTGAAAGTCTATATGATATGAGATATTGACACTGTCCTATTCACCTACTCTGAATAGATGTCAGAATAGAAGTAGCTTGGTCTGATGCACTCTTACAAAAATAGCTTGTGCAATATGTAACGTGCGTGGTTGCACCTGTGTGTGTGTGTGTATACATCTTGCCAACAGAACCGTAACCCCTCAGTGGCGGTGTACTACACCAACCGTACTCTGTGCCAAGTGAAGCTGCAAGCAGAACGACAAAGCCCTGGCGGACTGCAAGCACGCGCTGGAACTGGACCCCCATTCTGTCAAAGCCCACTTCTTCCTGTGCCAGTGTCACCTGGAGCTGGAGAACTACAACGAGGCCATCGGCAACCTGCAGAGAGGTCAGGACCAACCCTCAAGGCCAGTTTCCTAGACACAGATTAAGTTTGGGCCTGTATTCACTAAGGGTCCGATTTAGGAAATTACGCCTTTCCTATATACTTTTTAGTAGTTGGTATTCAGAGTAACCTTATTAAGGTGCGTAACAGGCTTTGTAGGCGTGGTTCACTTGCGCACGCCAAATAAGTGTAATTGAACTGCTAGAAACCTTCCCACTGGCTGGCCAACAGATGTTCTCGTGGAGTTTTTATTCAATAGGGTTTTCAGTACATTTGTCTTAATAAGTCATCCCTTTAAATACAGTACACCTTTTCACTTTGGTTTTTGTCAACAGACTCAATAGAATATATTGAGAGAACGGGTTCAGAATATTATGGATCAATGAAGGAAAGATATCTAAATATATGCATATTTGTCTCCGTTTCAACACCAGTTGGTAGATTTTAAAAAAATACTCTGATCTTGTACCTACAAGATCAGAGTATTTTTTTTACATTTAGGGTTAGGAAAGTATTTATGAATCATAAAAAAATAGCTTGGAGAACCTTTCGGCATGAAAGAAAGTAAACAGTGGTTTGATTCATTCTAAAAATTGCCACACTCACTTATTTAACCTGTGGTAATGTTGGAGTATTTGTGTACATAGAGAATAGTGTACAACATCTATTGCCTGCACCAACCATGGAACTGGGTGATGACACAGCCAAGTATGGTGCCATACATCGGGTTCAAACTGCTGTCTTAATCAGTGTTCCGCTCCATAAACGATTTAATTAGCCTTTTATTATGTTATCAATTGTTACTAATGATCCTTAGCAATAGCCACATGGCCGTGACGGCGTTTACAGAGGAAGCAAATAAAGGTAAACCTTTAGGGGTTAGGTTATACCTACTGAAGGGAACTAATAGTAAATTGGCAGTTGAATAAGTGTTATTATTATGCCTACTCACAGTCGATACTGATAGCGGTTAATATTTAACATGATAGAAATAGGAGACAAAGTCGGGGTAGCCTATAATTAAGACATTCAGGAGTGTCCATCCCTGCAAGTTAAAAGGCCGTACAATAAAATTCTGCATAATGGCACGGCATGTCCCAGTGTGTAATCTTGGTTTCATCAGCCCAGAAAATATTGTTTCTCATGTCTGAGAGGCCTTCAAGTTGTAGAACTACCTCAAGGATGATCAATGGAAACAGGATGCACCTCAGCTCAATTTCCAGTATCATAGCAAATGGTCTGAATACTTATGTAAATAAGGTATTTCTGTTTTTGCAAACATTTCTAAACCTGTTTTTGTTGTGTCATTATGGGGTGTTGTGTGTAGATTGAGGGGAAAAATGTATTAATATATTGTTAGTTACGCTGTAACATAACAATGTGGAAAAAGTGAAGGGGTCTGAATACTTTCTGAATGCACTGTAGATGTGCAGTTGCAATTTATAATGCTGTCAACATTCTAACTATACCCAGTACTAGGCATCTCTGAGGCAGTATTACATTCATGTCTGGACCTTTTCTGTCGGCAGCTTACAATCTGGCCAAGGAGCAGAGACTGAACTTTGGAGACGACATCCCGAGTGCCCTGCGGGTCGCTAAGAAGAAGCGCTGGAATAGCATTGAGGAGAAGCGCATCAACCAGGAGAACAAGCTGCATGCATATCTCACCAAACTTATCCTAGCAGAGAAGGAGAGGTGAGGGAGGGACCGGGAGCTAGGCTTTTGGGCAGATAATCATACTAGTGTATGAGCAAAATGTCTGCACTGATATTCCTACATTTTGGCCCATTCCACCTGACAGCTGGTGTAACTGAGTCAGGTTTGTCGGCCTCTTTGCTCGCACACGCTTTTTCAGTTCTGCCCACACATTTTCTATAGGATTGAGGTCAGGGCTCTGTGATGACAACTCCAATACCTTGACTTTGTTGTCCTTACGCCATTTTCCCACAACTTTTTCGGTCCGAGAACCTTCTAGAGCCACGTACCTCACCACGCACTATCGACCTGGGGTCTAGAACAGGTTTCTAAAGTTTCGTAACTCTAGTTCTGACGGTTCTTTTTTAGCTCGAACAAAGCTAACTAATGTATATCTCAGTGTATGTCTCTACGCACCCCAATGTGTCCCTCCTTCCAAGCTGTGCTTGTGTGTGATTTAGTTTTTCTTTGAAATTTTATGGGAAAAATGACATTTACAGTTCATGGGGGTTGCCTAATCACACACATGAAGTTTTGGAAAGATCTGACTTTTTAACCCTTTGAAACATCCCCTGTGACACCAATTATGGCACTTCCGGTTGGCACAGGAAGCTATAGGTAAACACATATCCTCATTGGGGTATGCCTTTACAGAATCCTGAGTTTTAAGTTAAGAACTGACCGATTTACACAGGGTTGAATGCACTATTTAAATGTGAGGGCTCAATGTATGAGTTGCAACAGCACCTCACCACACGCAGCAGCAACTGTTGCTGATGCTGCCTATCTTTCTTTTCTAGTTTGTGAGAAGACAAAGAACAGGGCCATTCTTTCACCTGACAGCTAGCCAGCCGGAGAGACGGGGAACAGGATAGGGAAACAGTGCCCAGCGGGCGCTGCAGAGCCACCAGAGAAGATGGCTAGCAGCCCAGAGAAGAGTTCCACAGCACAGGAGCTGAAGGAGCAGGGCAACCAACTGTTCCTCTGCCGCAAGTACCAGGAAGCTGCCACCTGCTACAGCAAAACCATAGTGAGTAGCAAGCTACTGCTCTTAAGGGGAATGATGATGTAAAATGTCTACACCTTTTCAGATGACTGAAAGTCTATATGATATGAGATATTGACACTGTCCTATTCACCTACTCTGAATAGATGTCAGAATAGAAGTAGCTTGGTCTGATGCACTCTTACAAAAATAGCTTGTGCAATATGTAACGTGCGTGGTTGCACCTGTGTGTGTGTGTATACATCTTGCCAACAGAACCGTAACCCCTCAGTGGCGGTGTACTACACCAACCGTACTCTGTGCCAAGTGAAGCTGCAAGCAGAACGACAAAGCCCTGGCGGACTGCAAGCACGCGCTGGAACTGGACCCCCATTCTGTCAAAGCCCACTTCTTCCTGTGCCAGTGTCACCTGGAGCTGGAGAACTACAACGAGGCCATCGGCAACCTGCAGAGAGGTCAGGACCAACCCTCAAGGCCAGTTTCCTAGACACAGATTAAGTTTGGGCCTGTATTCACTAAGGGTCCGATTTAGGAAATTACGCCTTTCCTATATACTTTTTAGTAGTTGGTATTCAGAGTAACCTTATTAAGGTGCGTAACAGGCTTTGTAGGCGTGGTTCACTTGCGCACGCCAAATAAGTGTAATTGAACTGCTAGAAACCTTCCCACTGGCTGGCCAACAGATGTTCTCGTGGAGTTTTTATTCAATAGGGTTTTCAGTACATTTGTCTTAATAAGTCATCCCTTTAAATACAGTACACCTTTTCACTTTGGTTTTTGTCAACAGACTCAATAGAATATATTGAGAGAACGGGTTCAGAATATTATGGATCAATGAAGGAAAGATATCTAAATATATGCATATTTGTCTCCGTTTCAACACCAGTTGGTAGATTTTTAAAAAATACTCTGATCTTGTACCTACAAGATCAGAGTATTTTTTTTACATTTAGGGTTAGGAAAGTATTTATGAATCATCAAAAAATAGCTTGGAGAACCTTTCGGCATGAAAGAAAGTAAACAGTGGTTTGATTCATTCTAAAAATTGCCACACTCACTTATTTAACCTGTGGTAATGTTGGAGTATTTGTGTACATAGAGAATAGTGTACAACATCTATTGCCTGCACCAACCATGGAACTGGGTGATGACACAGCCAAGTATGGTGCCATACATCGGGTTCAAACTGCTGTCTTAATCAGTGTTCCGCTCCATAAACGATTTAATTAGCCTTTTATTATGTTATCAATTGTTACTAATGATCCTTAGCAATAGCCACATGGCCGTGACGGCGTTTACAGAGGAAGCAAATAAAGGTAAACCTTTAGGGGTTAGGTTATACCTACTGAAGGGAACTAATAGTAAATTGGCAGTTGAATAAGTGTTATTATTATGCCTACTCACAGTCGATACTGATAGCGGTTAATATTTAACATGATAGAAATAGGAGACAAAGTCGGGGTAGCCTATAATTAAGACATTCAGGAGTGTCCATCCCTGCAAGTTAAAAGGCCGTACAATAAAATTCTGCATAATGGCACGGCATGTCCCAGTGTGTAATCTTGGTTTCATCAGCCCAGAAAATATTGTTTCTCATGTCTGAGAGGCCTTCAAGTTGTAGAACTACCTCAAGGATGATCAATGGAAACAGGATGCACCTCAGCTCAATTTCCAGTATCATAGCAAATGGTCTGAATACTTATGTAAATAAGGTATTTCTGTTTTTGCAAACATTTCTAAACCTGTTTTTGTTGTGTCATTATGGGGTGTTGTGTGTAGATTGAGGGGAAAAATGTATTAATATATTGTTAGTTACGCTGTAACATAACAATGTGGAAAAAGTGAAGGGGTCTGAATACTTTCTGAATGCACTGTAGATGTGCAGTTGCAATTTATAATGCTGTCAACATTCTAACTATACCCAGTACTAGGCATCTCTGAGGCAGTATTACATTCATGTCTGGACCTTTTCTGTCGGCAGCTTACAATCTGGCCAAGGAGCAGAGACTGAACTTTGGAGACGACATCCCGAGTGCCCTGCGGGTCGCTAAGAAGAAGCGCTGGAATAGCATTGAGGAGAAGCGCATCAACCAGGAGAACAAGCTGCATGCATATCTCACCAAACTTATCCTAGCAGAGAAGGAGAGGTGAGGGAGGGACCGGGAGCTAGGCTTTTGGGCAGATAATCATACTAGTGTATGAGCAAAATGTCTGCACTGATATTCCTACATTTTGGCCCATTCCACCTGACAGCTGGTGTAACTGAGTCAGGTTTGTCGGCCTCTTTGCTCGCACACGCTTTTTCAGTTCTGCCCACACATTTTCTATAGGATTGAGGTCAGGGCTCTGTGATGACAACTCCAATACCTTGACTTTGTTGTCCTTACGCCATTTTCCCACAACTTTTTCGGTCCGAGAACCTTCTAGAGCCACGTACCTCACCACGCACTATCGACCTGGGGTCTAGAACAGGTTTCTAAAGTTTCGTAACTCTAGTTCTGACGGTTCTTTTTTAGCTCGAACAAAGCTAACTAATGTATATCTCAGTGTATGTCTCTACGCACCCCAATGTGTCCCTCCTTCCAAGCTGTGCTTGTGTGTGATTTAGTTTTTCTTTGAAATTTTATGGGAAAAATGACATTCACAGTTCATGGGGGTTGCCTAATCACACACATGAAGTTTTGGAAAGATCTGACTTTTTAACCCTTTGAAACATCCCCTGTGACACCAATTATGGCACTTCCGGTTGGCACAGGAAGCTATAGGTAAACACATATCCTCATTGGGGTATGCCTTTACAGAATCCTGAGTTTTAAGTGTTTATGTTAAGAACTGACCGATTTACACAGGGTTGAATGCACTATTTAAATGTGAGGGCTCAATGTATGAGTTGCAACAGCACCTCACCACACGCAGCAGCAACTGTTGCTGATGCTGCCTATCTTTCTTTTCTAGTTTGTGAGAAGACAAAGAACAGGGCCATTCTTTCACCTGACAGCTAGCCAGCCGGAGAGACGGGGAACAGGATAGGGAAACAGTGCCCAGCGGGCGCTGCAGAGCCACCAGAGAAGATGGCTAGCAGCCCAGAGAAGAGTTCCACAGCACAGGAGCTGAAGGAGCAGGGCAACCAACTGTTCCTCTGCCGCAAGTACCAGGAAGCTGCCACCTGCTACAGCAAAACCATAGTGAGTAGCAAGCTACTGCTCTTAAGGGGAATGATGATGTAAAATGTCTACACCTTTTCAGATGACTGAAAGTCTATATGATATGAGATATTGACACTGTCCTATTCACCTACTCTGAATAGATGTCAGAATAGAAGTAGCTTGGTCTGATGCACTCTTACAAAAATAGCTTGTGCAATATGTAACGTGCGTGGTTGCACCTGTGTGTGTGTGTATACATCTTGCCAACAGAACCGTAACCCCTCAGTGGCGGTGTACTACACCAACCGTACTCTGTGCCAAGTGAAGCTGCAAGCAGAACGACAAAGCCCTGGCGGACTGCAAGCACGCGCTGGAACTGGACCCCCATTCTGTCAAAGCCCACTTCTTCCTGTGCCAGTGTCACCTGGAGCTGGAGAACTACAACGAGGCCATCGGCAACCTGCAGAGAGGTCAGGACCAACCCTCAAGGCCAGTTTCCTAGACACAGATTAAGTTTGGGCCTGTATTCACTAAGGGTCCGATTTAGGAAATTACGCCTTTCCTATATACTTTTTAGTAGTTGGTATTCAGAGTAACCTTATTAAGGTGCGTAACAGGCTTTGTAGGCGTGGTTCACTTGCGCACGCCAAATAAGTGTAATTGAACTGCTAGAAACCTTCCCACTGGCTGGCCAACAGATGTTCTCGTGGAGTTTTTATTCAATAGGGTTTTCAGTACATTTGTCTTAATAAGTCATCCCTTTAAATACAGTACACCTTTTCACTTTGGTTTTTGTCAACAGACTCAATAGAATATATTGAGAGAACGGGTTCAGAATATTATGGATCAATGAAGGAAAGATATCTAAATATATGCATATTTGTCTCCGTTTCAACACCAGTTGGTAGATTTAAAAAAAATACTCTGATCTTGTACCTACAAGATCAGAGTATTTTTTTTACATTTAGGGTTAGGAAAGTATTTATGAATCATAAAAAAATAGCTTGGAGAACCTTTCGGCATGAAAGAAAGTAAACAGTGGTTTGATTCATTCTAAAAATTGCCACACTCACTTATTTAACCTGTGGTAATGTTGGAGTATTTGTGTACATAGAGAATAGTGTACAACATCTATTGCCTGCACCAACCATGGAACTGGGTGATGACACAGCCAAGTATGGTGCCATACATCGGGTTCAAACTGCTGTCTTAATCAGTGTTCCGCTCCATAAACGATTTAATTAGCCTTTTATTATGTTATCAATTGTTACTAATGATCCTTAGCAATAGCCACATGGCCGTGACGGCGTTTACAGAGGAAGCAAATAAAGGTAAACCTTTAGGGGTTAGGTTATACCTACTGAAGGGAACTAATAGTAAATTGGCAGTTGAATAAGTGTTATTATTATGCCTACTCACAGTCGATACTGATAGCGGTTAATATTTAACATGATAGAAATAGGAGACAAGGTCGGGGTAGCCTATAATTAAGACATTCAGGAGTGTCCATCCCTGCAAGTTAAAAGGTCGTACAATAAAATTCTGCATAATGGCACGGCATGTCCCAGTGTGTAATCTTGGTTTCATCAGCCCAGAAAATATTGTTTCTCATGTCTGAGAGGCCTTCAAGTTGTAGAACTACCTCAAGGATGATCAATGGAAACAGGATGCACCTCAGCTCAATTTCCAGTATCATAGCAAATGGTCTGAATACTTATGTAAATAAGGTATCTGTTTTTGCAAACATTTCTAAACCTGTTTTTGTTGTGTCATTATGGGGTGTTGTGTGTAGATTGAGGGGAAAAATGTATTAATATATTGTTAGTTACGCTGTAACATAACAATGTGGAAAAAGTGAAGGGGTCTGAATACTTTCTGAATGCACTGTAGATGTGCAGTTGCAATTTATAATGCTGTCAACATTCTAACTATACCCAGTACTAGGCATCCCTGAGGCAGTATTACATTCATGTCTGGACCTTTTCTGTCGGCAGCTTACAATCTGGCCAAGGAGCAGAGACTGAACTTTGGAGACGACATCCCGAGTGCCCTGCGGGTCGCTAAGAAGAAGCGCTGGAATAGCATTGAGGAGAAGCGCATCAACCAGGAGAACAAGCTGCATGCATATCTCACCAAACTTATCCTAGCAGAGAAGGAGAGGTGAGGGAGGGACCGGGAGCTAGGCTTTTGGGCAGATAATCATACTAGTGTATGAGCAAAATGTCTGCACTGATATTCCTACATTTTGGCCCATTCCACCTGACAGCTGGTGTAACTGAGTCAGGTTTGTCGGCCTCTTTGCTCGCACACGCTTTTTCAGTTCTGCCCACACATTTTCTATAGGATTGAGGTCAGGGCTCTGTGATGACAACTCCAATACCTTGACTTTGTTGTCCTTACGCCATTTTCCCACAACTTTTTCGGTCCGAGAACCTTCTAGAGCCACGTACCTCACCACGCACTATCGACCTGGGGTCTAGAACAGGTTTCTAAAGTTTCGTAACTCTAGTTCTGACGGTTCTTTTTTAGCTCGAACAAAGCTAACTAATGTATATCTCAGTGTATGTCTCTACGCACCCCAATGTGTCCCTCCTTCCAAGCTGTGCTTGTGTGTGATTTAGTTTTTCTTTGAAATTTTATGGGAAAAATGACATTCACAGTTCATGGGGGTTGCCTAATCACACACATGAAGTTTTGGAAAGATCTGACTTTTTAACCCTTTGAAACATCCCCTGTGACACCAATTATGGCACTTCCGGTTGGCACAGGAAGCTATAGGTAAACACATATCCTCATTGGGGTATGCCTTTACAGAATCCTGAGTTTTAAGTGTTTATGTTAAGAACTGACCGATTTACACAGGGTTGAATGCACTATTTAAATGTGAGGGCTCAATGTATGAGTTGCAACAGCACCTCACCACACGCAGCAGCAACTGTTGCTGATGCTGCCTATCTTTCTTTTCTAGTTTGTGAGAAGACAAAGAACAGGGCCATTCTTTCACCTGACAGCTAGCCAGCCGGAGAGACGGGGAACAGGATAGGGAAACAGTGCCCAGCGGGCGCTGCAGAGCCACCAGAGAAGATGGCTAGCAGCCCAGAGAAGAGTTCCACAGCACAGGAGCTGAAGGAGCAGGGCAACCAACTGTTCCTCTGCCGCAAGTACCAGGAAGCTGCCACCTGCTACAGCAAAACCATAGTGAGTAGCAAGCTACTGCTCTTAAGGGGAATGATGATGTAAAATGTCTACACCTTTTCAGATGACTGAAAGTCTATATGATATGAGATATTGACACTGTCCTATTCACCTACTCTGAATAGATGTCAGAATAGAAGTAGCTTGGTCTGATGCACTCTTACAAAAATAGCTTGTGCAATATGTAACGTGCGTGGTTGCACCTGTGTGTGTGTGTATACATCTTGCCAACAGAACCGTAACCCCTCAGTGGCGGTGTACTACACCAACCGTACTCTGTGCCAAGTGAAGCTGCAAGCAGAACGACAAAGCCCTGGCGGACTGCAAGCACGCGCTGGAACTGGACCCCCATTCTGTCAAAGCCCACTTCTTCCTGTGCCAGTGTCACCTGGAGCTGGAGAACTACAACGAGGCCATCGGCAACCTGCAGAGAGGTCAGGACCAACCCTCAAGGCCAGTTTCCTAGACACAGATTAAGTTTGGGCCTGTATTCACTAAGGGTCCGATTTAGGAAATTACGCCTTTCCTATATACTTTTTAGTAGTTGGTATTCAGAGTAACCTTATTAAGGTGCGTAACAGGCTTTGTAGGCGTGGTTCACTTGCGCACGCCAAATAAGTGTAATTGAACTGCTAGAAACCTTCCCACTGGCTGGCCAACAGATGTTCTCGTGGAGTTTTTATTCAATAGGGTTTTCAGTACATTTGTCTTAATAAGTCATCCCTTTAAATACAGTACACCTTTTCACTTTGGTTTTTGTCAACAGACTCAATAGAATATATTGAGAGAACGGGTTCAGAATATTATGGATCAATGAAGGAAAGATATCTAAATATATGCATATTTGTCTCCGTTTCAACACCAGTTGGTAGATTTAAAAAAAATACTCTGATCTTGTACCTACAAGATCAGAGTATTTTTTTTACATTTAGGGTTAGGAAAGTATTTATGAATCATAAAAAAATAGCTTGGAGAACCTTTCGGCATGAAAGAAAGTAAACAGTGGTTTGATTCATTCTAAAAATTGCCACACTCACTTATTTAACCTGTGGTAATGTTGGAGTATTTGTGTACATAGAGAATAGTGTACAACATCTATTGCCTGCACCAACCATGGAACTGGGTGATGACACAGCCAAGTATGGTGCCATACATCGGGTTCAAACTGCTGTCTTAATCAGTGTTCCGCTCCATAAACGATTTAATTAGCCTTTTATTATGTTATCAATTGTTACTAATGATCCTTAGCAATAGCCACATGGCCGTGACGGCGTTTACAGAGGAAGCAAATAAAGGTAAACCTTTAGGGGTTAGGTTATACCTACTGAAGGGAACTAATAGTAAATTGGCAGTTGAATAAGTGTTATTATTATGCCTACTCACAGTCGATACTGATAGCGGTTAATATTTAACATGATAGAAATAGGAGACAAAGTCGGGGTAGCCTATAATTAAGACATTCAGGAGTGTCCATCCCTGCAAGTTAAAAGGCCGTACAATAAAATTCTGCATAATGGCACGGCATGTCCCAGTGTGTAATCTTGGTTTCATCAGCCCAGAAAATATTGTTTCTCATGTCTGAGAGGCCTTCAAGTTGTAGAACTACCTCAAGGATGATCAATGGAAACAGGATGCACCTCAGCTCAATTTCCAGTATCATAGCAAATGGTCTGAATACTTATGTAAATAAGGTATTTCTGTTTTTGCAAACATTTCTAAACCTGTTTTTGTTGTGTCATTATGGGGTGTTGTGTGTAGATTGAGGGGAAAAATGTATTAATATATTGTTAGTTACGCTGTAACATAACAATGTGGAAAAAGTGAAGGGGTCTGAATACTTTCTGAATGCACTGTAGATGTGCAGTTGCAATTTATAATGCTGTCAACATTCTAACTATACCCAGTACTAGGCATCTCTGAGGCAGTATTACATTCATGTCTGGACCTTTTCTGTCGGCAGCTTACAATCTGGCCAAGGAGCAGAGACTGAACTTTGGAGACGACATCCCGAGTGCCCTGCGGGTCGCTAAGAAGAAGCGCTGGAATAGCATTGAGGAGAAGCGCATCAACCAGGAGAACAAGCTGCATGCATATCTCACCAAACTTATCCTAGCAGAGAAGGAGAGGTGAGGGAGGGACCGGGAGCTAGGCTTTTGGGCAGATAATCATACTAGTGTATGAGCAAAATGTCTGCACTGATATTCCTACATTTTGGCCCATTCCACCTGACAGCTGGTGTAACTGAGTCAGGTTTGTCGGCCTCTTTGCTCGCACACGCTTTTTCAGTTCTGCCCACACATTTTCTATAGGATTGAGGTCAGGGCTCTGTGATGACAACTCCAATACCTTGACTTTGTTGTCCTTACGCCATTTTCCCACAACTTTTTCGGTCCGAGAACCTTCTAGAGCCCCGTACCTCACCACGCACTATCGACCTGGGGTCTAGAACAGGTTTCTAAAGTTTCGTAACTCTAGGTCTGACGGTTCTTTTTTAGCTCGAACAAAGCTAACTAATGTTGACAGCAGTGTATGTCTCTACGCACCCCAATGTGTCCCTCCTTCCAAGCTGTGCTTGTGTGTGATTTAGTTTTTCTTTGAAATTTTATGGGAAAAATGGCTGATTTACAGTTCATGGGGGTTGCCTAATCACACACATGAAGTTTTGGAAAGATCTGACTTTTTTAACCCTTTGAAACAGCCCCTGTGACACCAATTATGGCACTTCCGGTTGGCACAGGAAGCTATAGGTAAACGCATATCCTTATTGGGGTATGCCTTTACAGAATCATGAGTTTTAAGTGTTTATGTTAAGAACTGACCGATTTACACAGGGTTGAATGCACTATTTATCACAAACTGCTGGGTGGGTATGGAAAAAGACGTTTAGGGTGATTTTAACCACTTCCGGTTGCTTCAGGAAGCTTAGAATCGACACAGGTAGACGTTGTAATCTGTGAGATCAAAAAAAAACAGTTTTACTGTTAAGGGTTAATGCCACGCGGTCAAGGTTAGGCTTGCACAGATCGGGAGGACCTCAAGAACGTACCTGAGGTCGAATTGTGCTTCTCACCCTAACGGTTCTCTCACTGTCACCCAAAAGCAAATGACATTTAGGGCCAGGCTTCATTTTGGGCCTACTTTTTTCACGGTCGCTGCACTCAGAGCGAGCTACGGTCAAGCGGGGCATCTCGTTGAACTCGGAACGGCCTAGAGAATATGGAAATGCCATTGCAGGCTCTGTGTGTCTTTAAGCACCGCACTTTGTCACTCCATCCTTGCTGTGTGTGTGTGAGAGCTTTTCTTTGACATCTGTTGGGAGAAATGACTGATTTACAGTTCATGGGGGAAAAAACAACATAACTTCCAAAGGTTTTCAACCACATTTCGTGAACATGAGAATATTTCTACCATAAAACTACTACACGATTTTGTGTACTTTACTCAGAAAATATCCTTTTAGTCAGATTTCCAACATTGGTGATTAACATGATTTAATATGACTTTTGAGGCAATTTCTACAGAAACACTACTAAAGGACAGAATGGAGGTAAAATTTGTAGAATTTCAACCATGAGATCTTTTTCAATAATAATAGAAATAATTGTATGTATTTTACTCACAAAATATCATTTTAGTCAGTTATCCAACATTGGTGATTAACATTAGGCAATTTCTATCATAAAATTACAACACAACAGAAGTGAAGTGCCATTTGGAGAATTTCAACCTCGGAGATATTTTATAATATTTGAGGAAATCAATTTGACGTATTTTAACAGGCAAAGCATAATTTCCAAAAGATTTCAAACACTTTGGGAAATGCGTGCCTCTAGTGAAATTGCATGTTTGGATAACGCGCGGAGGTGATCGTGCGGCAGAGTCGATTTCCGCGCTTATAAACGCAAGGTCGTTACAGTATTTTATCAGCAAAACATAATTTCCAAAATATTTCAAACACTTGTTAATATGATGTAATATGACCTTGAGGCAATTTCTACCACAAAACTACTAATGGTAAGGATTGGTTTTGGGGTAATGGTAACTTTTTTGTTATTGAATCTTACCTCGCGGTGCTCCGTCGTATATCCGACGTCAGCATGACAACAAACTAGCTAGCTCTTAGCTCTGTTATAGTATAGTTACAGTTCAATGGGAAAAGCAAATCAATTAAGGACTTGAAATTGAAATATACTGGCACATCAATCGTCTGTATATGAAATTCATTTGAACGGGTGAGGTTAAAGATGTTTGTTTTTGTGTGTAGTTCACCACTAATCGGTAGCTAGGTAACGTTAGTTCAATAACCGACATTTGAGCTAGGCTAGCTGTTAGCTAACGCTTGACTTTATCATCATGAGATAACGTTACATTAGACATACATGTGGCTAAATCATTGGGTGAAGAGGCGTATTCTGGAGGGGGAGTTCTGTTAGGAGCCGTGACGTTCGTTCTGAACATTAAACAAGCATCGCTAGCGATATGTTTTTGGAGGCGTAATGACCTTATCTTTCATATCCGTGATAACCCATTTTCAAAAAACTACAATTTAAATTGATACACAGCTTTATAGGGCTGGGGTTCCCACACGACCATATTTCCATCTCACAGCGCTTATTTACGGAAGACAGAGTGGACTAATTAGCAATCTGTTTCTCCGAATACGCCTGCTGTGTGAAGACAGACGCCACAAACGTGTTGTTACTGAAAAATACTGTTCTGTGTTAAGACCGTGTACAGTAGGTGTGTATTTTTTTGCATTAGTGAAATTATTTTGATGTGATATGAACCTAGAGGGATTTATTTCAAGAACCGTAACGTTACTGCAACTGAGAATCGATTCACGTTTAGATGGCTTCCAGAGCTAATTCTCCCTTTAAATATAACATGTACCTAAGGTCATTGGACAAAGGAGTAACGCTAGGCTAAGTTTACTCCACTATTGGGCTAGCGTTAGCATCGTTGCTTAGCTGTGGGATTTGGACGTTGCATTGTAGCAGACGTTTGACTCAGTAAACCATATCAGCAAACCAATGGGGAAAGTCCACGGTCTTTACCAACGCAACTAGCTAGCTAGCTACCTTGTTTTGTGTAGTGACACAGGGACTGAGGGAGGGCGCAACGTCAGCCATTAGCTAGTTAGCGTAGTTTTGACATAGTGTGGTCATGGCCAGGTGGTGTGCCCGATAATGACTGGTTTTAATGCGTCTCAACCATTGACTTCAGCATCTTAGTTGCACAACCATATGTTGATGCATAACTAGCTAGCCAGTGAAATGTGAGGGCTCAATGTATGAGTTGCAACAGCACCTCACCACACGCAGCAGCAACGCATCGACTGTTGCTGATGCTGCCTATCTTTCTTTTCTAGTTTGTGAGAAGACAAAGAACAGGGCCATTCTTTCACCTGACAGCTAGCCAGCCGGAGAGACGGGGAACAGGATAGGGAAACAGTGCGCAGCGGGCACTGCAGAGCCACCAGAGAAGATGGCTAGCAGCCCAGAGAAGAGTTCCACAGCACAGGAGCTGAAGGAGCAGGGAAGCTGCTACCAGGAAGCTGCCACCTGCTACAGCAAAACCATAGTGAGTAGCAAGCTACTGCTCTTAAGGGGAATGATGATGTAAAATGTCTACACCTTTTCAGATGACTGAAAGTCTATATGATATGAGATATTGACACTGTCCTATTCACCTACTCTGAATAGATGTCAGAATAGAAGTAGCTTGGTCTGATGCACTCTTACAAAAATAGCTTGTGCAATATGTAGGCCTAACGTGCGTGGTTGCACCTGTGTGTGTGTATACATCTTGCCAACAGAACCGTAACCCCTCAGTGGCGGTGTACTACACCAACCGTACTCTGTGCCAAGTGAAGCTGCAAGCAGAACGACAAAGCCCTGGCGGACTGCAAGCACGCGCTGGAACTGGACCCCCATTCTGTCAAAGCCCACTTCTTCCTGGTCCAGTGTCACCTGGAGCTGGAGAACTACAACGAGGCCATCGGCAACCTGCAGAGAGGTAAGGACCAACCCTCAAGGCCAGTTTCCTAGACACAGATTAAGTTTGGGCCTGTATTCACTAAGGGTCCGATTTAGGAAATTACGCCTTTCCTATATACTTTTTAGTAGTTGGTATTCAGAGTAACCTTATTAAGGTGCGTAACAGGCTTTGTAGGCGTGGTTCACTTGCGCACGCCAAATAAGTGTAATTGAACTGCTAGAAACCTCCCCACTGGCTGGCCAACAGATGTTCTCGTGGAGTTTTTATTCAATAGGGTTTTCAGTACATTTGTCTTAATAAGTCATCCCTTTAAATACAGTACACCTTTTCACTTTGGTTTTTGTCAACAGACTCAATAGAATATATTGAGAGAACGGGTTCAGAATATTATGGATCAATGAACGAAAGATATCTAAATATATGCATATTTGTCTCCGTTTCAACACCAGTTGGTAGATTTAAAAAAAAATACTCTGATCTTGTAGGTTATTTAGGGTTAGGAAAGTATTTATGAATCATAAAAAAATAGCTTGGAGAGCCTTTCGGCATGAAAGAAAGTAAACAGTGGTTTGATTCATTCTAAAAATTGCCACACTCACTATTTTAACCTGGGGTAATGTTGGAATATTTGTGTACATAGAGAATAGTGTACAATAGCTATACCCACATCTATTGCCTGCACCAACCATGGAACTGGGTGATAACACAGCCAAGTATGGTGCCATACATCGGGTTCAAACTGCTGTCTTAATCCGTGTTCCGCTCCATAAACGATTTAATTAGCCTTTTATTTTTTTATGTTATCAATTGTTACTAATGATCCTTAGCAATAGCCACATGGCCGTGACGGCGTTTACAGAGGAAGCAAATAAAGGTAAACCAAACTTAGGTTAGGTTATACCTACTGAAGGGAACTAATAGTAAATTGGCAGTTGAATAAGTGTTATTATTATGCCTACTCACAGTCGATACTGATAGTGGTTAATATTTAACATGATAGAAATAGGAGACAAAGTCGGGGTAGCCCATAATTAAGACATTCAGGAGTGTCCATCCCTGCAAGTTAAAAGGCCGTACAATAAAATTCTGCATAATGGCACGGCATGTCCCAGTGTGTAATCTTGGTTTCATCAGCCCAGAAAATATTGTTTCTCATGTCTGAGAGGCCTTCAAGTTGTAGAACTACCTCAAGGATGATCAATGGAAACAGGATGCACCTCAGCTCAATTTCGAGTATCATAGCAAATGGTCTGAATACTTATGCAAATAAGGTATTCCTGTTTTTGCAAACATTTCTAAACCTGTTTTTGTTGTGTCATTATGGGGTGTTGTGTGTAGATTGAGGGGAAAATGTATTAATATATTGTTAGAGTTACGCTGTAACATAACAATGTGGAAAAAGTGAAGGGGTCTGAATACTTTCTGAATGCACTGTAGATGTGCAGTTGCAATTTATAATGCTGTCAACATTCTAACTATACCCAATACTAGGCATCTCTGAGGCAGTACTACTGTTTTCAATGGACTACATTCATGTCTGGACCTTTTCTGTCGGCAGCTTACAATCTGGCCAAGGAGCAGAGACTGAACTTTGGAGACGACATCCGAGTGCCCTGCGGGTCGCTAAGAAGAAGCGCTGGAATAGCATTGAGGAGAAGCGCATCAACCAGGAGAACAAGCTGCATGCATATCTCACCAAACTTATCCTAGCAGAGAAGGAGAGGTGAGGGAGGGACCGGGAGCTAGGCTTTTGGGCAGATAATCATACTAGTGTATGAGCAAAATGTCTGCACTGATATTCCTAAATTTTGGCCCATTCCACCTGACAGCTGGTGTAACTGAGTCAGGTTTGTCGGCCTCTTTGCTCGCACACGCTTTCTCAGTTCTGCCCACAAATGTTCTATAGGATTGAGGTCAGGGCTCGGTGATGACAACTCCAATACCTTGACTTTGTTGTCCTTATGCCATTTTTCCACAACTTTTTCGGTCCGAGAACCTTCTAGAACCTTCTAGTTTTAAGTGTTTATGTTAAGAACTGACCGATTTACACAGGGTTGAATGCACTATTTATCACAAACTGCTGGTTGGGTATGAAAAAAACACGTTTAGGGTGATTTTAACCACTTCCGGTTGCTTCAGGAAGCTTAGAATCGACACAGGTAGACCTCATAGTGTCCTGATGGACTGTCATTGAAGACAGGTTCATAAGGCATTCATAACCCACATAGGCTTCAGGTTGACTTTAGAGGAGCAGGCAATGTATTCCTATGGGGAGAGATGTCGTTGTAATCTGTGAGATCAAAAAAAACCTGTTTTACTGTTAAGGGTTAATGCCACACGGTCAAGGTTAGGCTTGCACAGATCGGGAGGACCTCAGGAACGTACGTACCTGAGGTCGAATTGTGCTTCTCACCCTAACGGTTCTCTCACTGTCACCCAAAAGCAAATGACATTTAGGGCCAGGCTTCATTTTGGGCCTACTTTTTTCACGGTCGCTGCATTCAGAGCGAGCTACGGTCAAGCGGGCATCTCGTTGAACTCGGAACGGCCTAGAGAATATGGAAATAACATTGCAGGCTCTGTGTGTCTTTAAGCACCGCACTTTGTCACTCCATCCTTGCTGTGTGTGTGTGTGAGAGAGCTTTTCTTTGACATTTGCTGGGAGAAATGACTGATTTACAGTTCATGGGGGTTGCCTAATCACTCATATTAAGTTTTGAAAAGATCTGACCTTTTTAACCCTTGGAAACAGCACCATTTTAAGACACTTCCGGTTTACACAGGAAGCTGAAAGTGAACACATTTTGAGTTTTAAGTCTTTATGTTAAGGGAATTCATACAATGTCAATTTGGTGATGTTCAAAAATAGTTTTTAAAAAAAATGTTTAACAGTTACAGATCCAGTTGCAGCGTGTTCATACGAATCTTTTTAAAGTGTGCTTCGGAGTTCTACGAGATTTCTGTGATTTTCTGAAATAACACACACTCACTAAACACTCCGTAAATAAGTCAGTTCTTAATAAGCCCACCCGACCCATCTAGCCACCTGGAAATGCAAATGCGCTACGCTAAATGCTAATAGTACTCGTTAAAACTCAAACGTTCATTAAAACACACATGCAGGGTATTGAATTAAAGCTACACTCGTTGTGAATCTAGCCAACAAGTCAGATTTTTAAAATGCTTTTCGGCGAAAGCATGAGAAGCTATTATCTGATAGCATGCAACACCCCGAAATACCTGAAGGCGACGTAAACAAAAGAATTAGCGTAGCCGGCGCTACACAAATAGCAGAAATAAAATGTAAAAAACATTCATTACCTTTGACGAGCTTCTTTGTTGGCACTCCTATATGCCCCATAAACATCACTATTGGGTCTTTTTTTTCAATTAAATCGGTCCATATATACCCAAAATATCCATCTATGGAAACTGTGATTCAGAAAAAAACACAGTTTCAAAACGCAGCGTCATTTTTTTAAATTAAAAAGGTCGACGATAAACTTTCACAAAACACTTCGAAATACTTTTGTAATCCAACTTTAGGTATTAGTAAACGTTAATAATCTATCAAATTGATCACGGGGCGATGTGTAATTCAATAGCTCCACGTCTTCAAATCATGTTCGGAAATCTCTCTTCCAAAACTTCCTGTCGGAGACCGGATGGAATGGGGTTTCTTCTTTGTTTGACCAAGAAATAACTCCCAGAAATTGACAAGACTGGCGACATCGTGTGGAAGCTGTAGGAATTGCAATCTCAGCACCATTTAATTTGGTGTCCCTTAAACGATACATGCAAGTGGCGCATGGATATTTTTTCCAGTTTTCAGTGACCAGTTTTTCTTGCGCTTTTCGATGCCGTGATCACAGCCGTGATTTAACCAGTTTTAGAAACGTGAGAGTGTTTTCTATCCACACATACTAATCATATGCATATACTATATTCCTGGCATGAGTAGCAGGACGTTGAAATGTTGCGCGATTTTTAACAGAATGTTCGAAAAAGTAGGGGGTAGGCTTAACACTTAAAACTCAGGATTCTGTAAAGGGCATACCCCAATGAGGATATGTGTTTACCTATAGCTTCCTGTGCCAACCGGAAGTGCCATAATTGGTGTCAGAGGGGCTGTTTCAAAGGGTTAAAAAAAAGTCAGATCTTTCCAAAACTTTATTTATGTGATTAGGCAACCCCCATGAACTGTAAATCAGTCATTTCTCCCAACAGATGTCAAAGAAAAGCTCTCTCACACACACACACACACACACACAGATTACGACACCTCTCCCTCATTCCTGAGGTCCTCCCGATCTGTGCAAGCCTAACCTTGACCGTGTGGCATTAACCCTTAACAGTAAAACAGTTTTTTTTTGATCTCACAGATTACAACGACATCTCTCCCCATAGGAATACATTGCCTGCTCCTCTAAAGTCAGAGGACGCATGGCTTTCGACCTTCGTCTCTCCAGAGCCCGTATGGGAGTTGTAGCGATGAGACAAGATAGTAACTACTAACAATTGGATACCATGAAATTGGGGGAAAAAAGGGGGGGAAAAACAACATAACTTCCAAAAGTTTTCAACCACTTTTCGTGAACATGAGAATATTTCTACCATAAAACTACTACACGATTTTGTGTACTTTACTCAGAAAATATCATTTTAGTCAGATTTCCAACATTGGTGATTAACATGATTTAATATGACTTTTGAGGCAATTTCTACAGAAACACTACTAAAGGACATAATGGAGGTATAATTTGTAGAATTTCAACCATGAGATCTTTTTCAATAATAATAGAAATAATTGTATGTATTTTACTCACAAAATATCATTTTAGTCAGTTATCCAACATTGGTGATTAACATTAGGCAATTTCTATCATAACATTACAACACAACTGAAATGAAGTGCCATCTGGAGAATTTCAACCTCGGAGATCTTTTATAATATTTGAGGAAATCAATTTGACGTATTTTAACAGGCAAAGCATAATTTCCAAAAGATTTCAAACACTTTGGGAAATGCGTGCCTCTAGTGAAATTGCATGTTTGGATAGCGCGCGGAGGTGATCGTGCGGCAGAGTCGATTTCCGCGCTTATAAACGCAAGGTCGTTACAGTATTTTATCAGCAAAACATAATTTCCAAAATATTTCAAACACTTGTTGTTAACATGATGTAATATAATATTATTGAATCTTACCTCGCGGTGCTCCGTCGTATATTCGACGTCAGCATGACAACAAACTAGCTAGCTCTTAGCTCTCTGTTATAGTATAGTTACAGTTCAATGGGAAAAGCAAATCAATTAAGACTTGAAATTGAAATATACTGGCACATCAATCGTCTGTATATGACATTCATTTGAAAGGGTGAGGTTAAAGATGTTTGTTTTTGTGTGTAGTTCACCACTAATCGGTAGCTAGGTAACGTTAGTTTAATAACCGAAATTTGAGCTAGGCTAGCTGTTAGCTAACGCTTGACTTTGTCATCATGAGATAATGTTACATTAGACATACATGTGGCTAAATCATTGGGTGAAGAGGCGTATTCTGGAGGGGGAGTTCTGTTAGGAGCCGTGACGTTCGTTCTGAACATTAAACAAGCATCGCTAGCGATATGTTTTTGGAGGCGTAATGACCTTATCTTTCATATCCGTGATAACCCATTTTCAAAAAACTACAATTTAAATTGATACACAGCTTTATAGGGCTGGGGTTCCCACACGACCATATTTCCATCTCACAGCGCTTATTTACGGAAGACAGAGTGGACTACCTGAGCTAATTAGCAATCTGTTTCTCCGAATACGCCTGCTGTGTGAAGACAGACGCCACAAACGTGTTGTTACTGAAAAATACTGTTCTGTGTTAACCGGTTAAGACCGTGTACAGTAGGTGTGTATTTTTTGCATTAGTGAAATTATTTTGATGTGATATGAACCTAGAGGGATTTATTTCAAGAACCGTAACGTTACTGCAACTGAGAATCGATTCACGTTTAGATGGCTTCCAGAGCTAATTCTCCCTTTAAATATAACATGTACCTAAGGTCATTGGACAAAGGAGTAACGCTAGGCTAATTTTACTCCACTATTGGGCTAGCGTTAGCATCGTTGCTTAGCTATGGGATTTGGACGTTGCATTGTAGCAGACGTTTGACTCAGTAAACCATATCAGCAAACCAATGGGGAAAGTCCACGGTCTTTGCCAACGCAACTAGCTACCTTGTTTTGTGTAGTGACACAGGGACTGAGGGAGGGCGCAACGTCAGCCATTAGCTAGTTAGCGTAGTTTTGACATAGTGTGGTCATGGCCAGGTGGTGTGCCCGATAATGACTGGTTTTAATGCGTCTCAACCATTGACTTCAGCATCTTAGTTGCACAACCATATGTTGATGCATAACTAGCTAGCCAGTGAAATGTGAGGGCTCAATGTATGAGTTGCAACATCACCTCACCACACGCAGCAGCAACAGACTGTTGCTGATGCTGCCTATCTTTCTTTTCTAGTTTGTGAGAAGACAAAGAATAGGGCCATTCTTTCACCTGACAGCTAGCCAGCCGGAGAGACGGGAACAGGATAGGGAAACAGTGCGCAGCGGGCGCTGCAGAGCCACCAGAGAAGATGGATAGCAGCCCAGAGAAGAGTTCCACAGCACAGGAGCTGAAGGAGCAGGGCAACCGACTGTTCCTCTGCCGCAAGTACCAGGAAGCTGCCACCTGCTACAGCAAAACCATAGTGAGTAGCAAGCTACTGCTCTTAAGGGGAATGATGATGTAAAATGTCTACACCTTTTCAGATGACTGAAAGTCTATATGATATGAGATATTGACACTGTCCTATTCACCTACTCTGAATAGATGTCAGAATAGGAGTAGCTTGGTCTGATGCACTCTTACAAAAATAGCTTGTGCAATATGTAGGCCTAATAACGTGCGTGGTTGCACCTGTGTGTGTGTGTATACATCTTGCCAACAGAACCGTAACCCCTCAGTGGCGGTGTACTCTGTGCCAAGTGAAGCTGCAAGCAGAACGACAAAGCCCTGGCGGACTGCAAGCACGCGCTGGAACTGGACCCCCATTCTGTCAAAGCCCACTTCTTCCTGGTCCAGTGTCACCTGGAGCTGGAGAACTACAACGAGGCCATCGGCAACCTGCAGAGAGGTCAGGACCAACCCTCAAGGCCAGTTTCCTAGACACAGATTAAGTTTGGGCCTGTATTCACTAAGGGTCCGATTTAGGAAATTACGCCTTTTCTATATACTTTTTAGTAGTTGGTATTCAGAGTAACCTTATTAAGGTGCGTAACAGGCGTGGTTCACTTGCGCACGCCAAATAAGTGTAATTGAACTGCTAGAAACCTCCCCACTGGCTGGCCAACAGATGTTCTCGTGGAGTTTTTATTCAATAGGGTTTTCAGTACATTTGTCTTAATAAGTCATCCCTTTAAATACAGTACACCTTTTCACTTTGGTTTTTGTCAACAGACTCAATAGAATATATTGAGAGAACGGGTTCAGAATAGTATGGATCAATGAAGGAAAGATATCTAAATATATGCATATTTGTCTCCGTTTCAACACCAGTTGGTAGATTTAAAAAAAATACTCTGATCTTGTAGGTTATTTAGGGTTAGGAAAGTATTTATGAATCATAAAAAAATAGCTTGGAGAGCCTTTCGGCATGAAAGAAAGTAAACAGTGGTTTGATTCATTCTAAAAATTGCCACACTCACTTATTTAACCTGGGGTAATGTTGGAATATTTGTGTACAATAACTATACCCACATCTATTGCCTGCACCAACCATGGAACTGGGTGATGACACAGCCAAGTATGGTGCCATACATCGGGTTCAAACTGCTGTCTTAATCAGTGTTCCGCTCCATAAACGATTTAATTAGCCTTTTATTTTTTTATGTTATCAATTGTTACTAATGATCCTTAGCAATAGCCACATGGCCGTGACGGCGTTTACAGAGGAAGCAAATAAAGGTAAACCAAACTTAGGTTATACCTACTGAAGGGAACTAATAGTAAATTGGCAGTTGAATAAGTGTTATTATTATGCCTACTCACAGTCGATACTGATAGTGGTTAATATTTAACATGATAGAAATAGGAGACAAAGTCGGGGTAGCCTATAATTAAGACATTCAAGAGTGTCCATCCCTGCAAGTTAAAAGGCCGTACAATTGAAATTCTGCATAATGGCACGGCACGGCATGTCCCAGTGTGTAATCTTGGTTTCATCAGCCCAGAAAATATTGTTTCTCATGTCTGAGAGGCCTTCAAGTTGTAGAACTACCTCAAGGATGATCAATGGAAACAGGATGCACCTCAGCTCAATTTCGAGTATCATAGCAAATGGTCTGAATACTTATGCAAATAAGGTATTTCTGTTTTTGCAAACATTTCTAAACCTGTTTTGTTGTGTCATTATGGGGTGTTGTGTGTAGATTGAGGGGAAAAATGTATTAATATATTGTTAGAGTTACGCTGTAACATAACAATGTGGAAAAAGTGAAGGGGTCTGAATACTTTCTGAATGCACTGTAGATGTGCAGTTGCAATTTATAATGCTGTCAACATTCTAACTATACCCAATACTAGGCATCTCTGAGGCAGTATTACTGTTTTCAATGGACTACATTCATGTCTGGACCTTTTCTGTCGGCAGCTTACAATCTGGCCAAGGAGCAGAGACTGAACTTTGGAGACGACATCCCGAGTGCCCTGCGGGTCGCTAAGGAGAAGCGCATCAACCAGGAGAACAAGCTGCATGCATATCTCACCGAACTTAACCTAGCAGAGAAGGAGAGGTGAGGGAGGGACCGGGAGCTAGGCTTTTGGGCAGATAATCATACTAGTGTATGAGCAAAATGTCTGCACTGATATTCCTAAATTTTGGCCCATTCCACCTGACAGCTGGTGTAACTGAGTCAGGTTTGTCGGCCTCTTTGCTCGCACACGCTTTCTCAGTTCTGCCCACAAATGTTCTATAGGGTTGAGGTCAGGGCTCTGTGATGACAACTCCAATACCTTGACTTTGTTGTCCTTATGCCATTTTTCCACAACTTTTTCGGTCCGAGAACCTTCTAGAGCCACGTACCTCACCACGCACTATCGACCTGGGGTCTAGAACAGGTTTCTAAAGTTTCGTAACTCTAGGTCTGACGGTTCTTTTTTAGCTCGAACAAAGCTAACTAATGAAGGCAGTGTATGTCTCTACGCACCCCAATGTGTCCCTCCTTCCAAGCTGTGCTTGTGTGTGATTTAGTTTTTCTTTGAAATTTTATGGGAAAAATTATTTACAGTTCATGGGGGTTGCCTAATCACACACATGAAGTTTTGGAAAGATCTGACTTTTTTAACCCTTTGAAACAGCCCCTGTGACACCAATTATGGCACTTCCGGTTGGCACAGGAAGCTATAGGTAAACGCATATCCTTATTGGGGTATGCCTTTACAGAATCCTGAGTTTTAAGTGTTTATGTTAAGAACTGACCGATTTACACAGGGTTGAATGCACTATTTATCACAAACTGCTGGTTGGGTATGAAAAAAACACGTTTAGGGTGATTTTTAACCACTTCCGGTTGCTTCAGGAAGCTTAGAATCGACACAGGTAGACCTCATAGTATCCTGATGGACTGTCATTGAAGACAGGTTCATAAGGCATTCATAACCCACATAGGCTTCAGGTTGACTTTAGAGGAGCAGGCAATGTATTCTTATGGGGAGAGATGTCGTTGTAATCTGTGAGATCAAAAAAAACCTGTTTTACTGTTAAGGGTTAATGCCACACGGTCAAGGTTAGGCTTGCACAGATCGGGAGGACCTCAGGAACGTACGTACCTGAGGTCGAATTGTGCTTCTCACCCTAACGGTTCTCTCACTGTCACCCAAAAGCAAATGACATTTAGGGCCAGGCTTCATTTTGGGCCTACTTTTTTCACGGTCGCTGCATTCAGAGCGAGCTACGGTCAAGCGGGCATCTCGTTGAACTCGGAACGGCCTAGAGAATATGGAAATAACATTGCAGGCTCTGTGTGTCTTTAAGCACCGCACTTTGTCACTCCATCCTTGCTGTGTGTGTGTGTGTGTGTGTGTGAGAGAGCTTTTCTTTGACATTTGCTGGGAGAAATGACTGATTTACAGTTCATGGGGGTTGCCTAATCACTCATATTAAGTTTTGAAAAGATCTGACCTTTTTAACCCTTGGAAACAGCACCATTTTAAGACACTTCCGGTTTACACAGGAAGCTGAAAGTGAACACATTTTGAGTTTTAAGTCTTTATGTTAAGGGAATTCATACAATGTCAATTTGGTGATGTTCAAAAATAGTTAAAAAAAAAAATGTTTAACAGTTACAGATCCAGTTGCAGCGTGTTCATACGAATCTTTTTAAAGTGTGCTTCGGAGTTCTACGAGATTTCTGTGATTTTCTGAAATAACACACACTCACTAAACACTCCGTAAATAAGTCAGTTCTTAATAAGCCCACCCGACCCATCTAGCCACCTGGAAATGCAAATGCGCTACGCTAAATGCTAATAGTACTCGTTAAAACTCAAACGTTCATTAAAACACACACATGCAGGGTATTGAATTAAAGCTACACTCGTTGTGAATCTAGCCAACAAGTCAGATTTTTAAAATGCTTTTCGGCGAAAGCATGAGAAGCTATTATCTGATAGCATGCAACACCCCGAAATACCTGAAGGCGACGTAAACAAAAGAATTAGCGTAGCCGGCGCTACACAAATAGCAGAAATAAAATGTAAAAAACATTCATTACCTTTGACGAGCTTCTTTGTTGGCACTCCTATATGCCCCATAAACATCACTATTGGGTCTTTTTTTTCAATTAAATCGGTCCATATATACCCAAAATATCCATCTATGGAAACTGTGATTCAGAAAAAAACACAGTTTCAAAACGCAGCGTCATTTTTTTAAATTAAAAAGGTCGACGATAAACTTTCACAAAACACTTCGAAATACTTTTGTAATCCAACTTTAGGTATTAGTAAACGTTAATAATCTATCAAATTGATCACGGGGCGATGTGTAATTCAATAGCTCCACGTCTTCAAATCATGTTCGGAAATCTCTCTTCCAAAACTTCCTGTCGGAGACCGGATGGAATGGGGTTTCTTCTTTGTTTGACCAAGAAATAACTCCCAGAAATTGACAAGACTGGCGACATCGTGTGGAAGCTGTAGGAATTGCAATCTCAGCACCATTTAATTTGGTGTCCCTTAAACGATACATGCAAGTGGCGCATGGATATTTTTTCCAGTTTTCAGTGACCAGTTTTTCTTGCGCTTTTCGATGCCGTGATCACAGCCGTGATTTAACCAGTTTTAGAAACGTGAGAGTGTTTTCTATCCACACATACTAATCATATGCATATACTATATTCCTGGCATGAGTAGCAGGACGCTGAAATGTTGCGCGATTTTTAACAGAATGTTCGAAAAAGTAGGGGGTAGGCTTAACACTTAAAACTCAGGATTCTGTAAAGGGCATACCCCAATGAGGATATGTGTTTACCTATAGCTTCCTGTGCCAACCGGAAGTGCCATAATTGGTGTCAGAGGGGCTGTTTCAAAGGGTTAAAAAAAAGTCAGATCTTTCCAAAACTTCATTTGTGTGATTAGGCAACCCCCATGAACTGTAAATCAGTCATTTCTCCCAACAGATGTAAAAGAAAAGCTCTCACACACACACACACACACACACAGATTACGACACCTCTCCCTCATTCCTGAGGTCCTCCCGATCTGTGCAAGCCTAACCTTGACCGTGTGGCATTAACCCTTAACAGTAAAACAGTTTTTTTTTGATCTCACAGATTACAACGACATCTCTCCCCATAGGAATACATTGCCTGCTCCTCTAAAGTCAGAGGACGCATGGCTTTCGACCTTCGTCTCTCCAGAGCCCGTATGGGAGTTGTAGCGATGAGACAAGATAGTAACTACTAACAATTGGATACCATGAAATTGGGGGAAAAAAGGGGGGGAAAAACAACATAACTTCCAAAAGTTTTCAACCACTTTTCGTGAACATGAGAATATTTCTACCATAAAACTACTACACGATTTTGTGTACTTTACTCAGAAAATATCATTTTAGTCAGATTTCCAACATTGGTGATTAACATGATTTAATATGACTTTTGAGGCAATTTCTACAGAAACACTACTAAAGGACATAATGGAGGTATAATTTGTAGAATTTCAACCATGAGATCTTTTTCAATAATAATAGAAATAATTGTATGTATTTTACTCACAAAATATCATTTTAGTCAGTTATCCAACATTGGTGATTAACATTAGGCAATTTCTATCATAACATTACAACACAACTGAAATGAAGTGCCATCTGGAGAATTTCAACCTCGGAGATCTTTTATAATATTTGAGGAAATCAATTTGACGTATTTTAACAGGCAAAGCATAATTTCCAAAAGATTTCAAACACTTTGGGAAATGCGTGCCTCTAGTGAAATTGCATGTTTGGATAGCGCGCGGAGGTGATCGTGCGGCAGAGTCGATTTCCGCGCTTATAAACGCAAGGTCGTTACAGTATTTTATCAGCAAAACATAATTTCCAAAATATTTCAAACACTTGTTGTTAACATGATGTAATATAATATTATTGAATCTTACCTCGCGGTGCTCCGTCGTATATTCGACGTCAGCATGACAACAAACTAGCTAGCTCTTAGCTCTCTGTTATAGTATAGTTACAGTTCAATGGGAAAAGCAAATCAATTAAGACTTGAAATTGAAATATACTGGCACATCAATCGTCTGTATATGACATTCATTTGAAAGGGTGAGGTTAAAGATGTTTGTTTTTGTGTGTAGTTCACCACTAATCGGTAGCTAGGTAACGTTAGTTTAATAACCGAAATTTGAGCTAGGCTAGCTGTTAGCTAACGCTTGACTTTGTCATCATGAGATAATGTTACATTAGACATACATGTGGCTAAATCATTGGGTGAAGAGGCGTATTCTGGAGGGGGAGTTCTGTTAGGAGCCGTGACGTTCGTTCTGAACATTAAACAAGCATCGCTAGCGATATGTTTTTGGAGGCGTAATGACCTTATCTTTCATATCCGTGATAACCCATTTTCAAAAAACTAAAATTTAAATTGATACACAGCTTTATAGGGCTGGGGTTCCCACACGACCATATTTCCATCTCACAGCGCTTATTTACGGAAGACAGAGTGGACTACCTGAGCTAATTAGCAATCTGTTTCTGCGAATACGCCTGCTGTGTGAAGACAGACGCCACAAACGTGTTGTTACTGAAAAATACTGTTCTGTGTTAACCGGTTAAGACCGTGTACAGTAGGTGTGTATTTTTTGCATTAGTGAAATTATTTTGATGTGATATGAACCTAGAGGGATTTATTTCAAGAACCGTAACGTTACTGCAACTGAGAATCGATTCACGTTTAGATGGCTTCCAGAGCTAATTCTCCCTTTAAATATAACATGTACCTAAGGTCATTGGACAAAGGAGTAACGCTAGGCTAATTTTACTCCACTATTGGGCTAGCGTTAGCATCGTTGCTTAGCTATGGGATTTGGACGTTGCATTGTAGCAGACGTTTGACTCAGTAAACCATATCAGCAAACCAATGGGGAAAGTCCACGGTCTTTGCCAACGCAACTAGCTACCTTGTTTTGTGTAGTGACACAGGGACTGAGGGAGGGCGCAACGTCAGCCATTAGCTAGTTAGCGTAGTTTTGACATAGTGTGGTCATGGCCAGGTGGTGTGCCCGATAATGACTGGTTTTAATGCGTCTCAACCATTGACTTCAGCATCTTAGTTGCACAACCATATGTTGATGCATAACTAGCTAGCCAGTGAAATGTGAGGGCTCAATGTATGAGTTGCAACATCACCTCACCACACGCAGCAGCAACAGACTGTTGCTGATGCTGCCTATCTTTCTTTTCTAGTTTGTGAGAAGACAAAGAATAGGGCCATTCTTTCACCTGACAGCTAGCCAGCCGGAGAGACGGGAACAGGATAGGGAAACAGTGCGCAGCGGGCGCTGCAGAGCCACCAGAGAAGATGGATAGCAGCCCAGAGAAGAGTTCCACAGCACAGGAGCTGAAGGAGCAGGGCAACCGACTGTTCCTCTGCCGCAAGTACCAGGAAGCTGCCACCTGCTACAGCAAAACCATAGTGAGTAGCAAGCTACTGCTCTTAAGGGGAATGATGATGTAAAATGTCTACACCTTTTCAGATGACTGAAAGTCTATATGATATGAGATATTGACACTGTCCTATTCACCTACTCTGAATAGATGTCAGAATAGGAGTAGCTTGGTCTGATGCACTCTTACAAAAATAGCTTGTGCAATATGTAGGCCTAATAACGTGCGTGGTTGCACCTGTGTGTGTGTGTATACATCTTGCCAACAGAACCGTAACCCCTCAGTGGCGGTGTACTCTGTGCCAAGTGAAGCTGCAAGCAGAACGACAAAGCCCTGGCGGACTGCAAGCACGCGCTGGAACTGGACCCCCATTCTGTCAAAGCCCACTTCTTCCTGGTCCAGTGTCACCTGGAGCTGGAGAACTACAACGAGGCCATCGGCAACCTGCAGAGAGGTCAGGACCAACCCTCAAGGCCAGTTTCCTAGACACAGATTAAGTTTGGGCCTGTATTCACTAAGGGTCCGATTTAGGAAATTACGCCTTTTCTATATACTTTTTAGTAGTTGGTATTCAGAGTAACCTTATTAAGGTGCGTAACAGGCGTGGTTCACTTGCGCACGCCAAATAAGTGTAATTGAACTGCTAGAAACCTCCCCACTGGCTGGCCAACAGATGTTCTCGTGGAGTTTTTATTCAATAGGGTTTTCAGTACATTTGTCTTAATAAGTCATCCCTTTAAATACAGTACACCTTTTCACTTTGGTTTTTGTCAACAGACTCAATAGAATATATTGAGAGAACGGGTTCAGAATAGTATGGATCAATGAAGGAAAGATATCTAAATATATGCATATTTGTCTCCGTTTCAACACCAGTTGGTAGATTTAAAAAAAATACTCTGATCTTGTAGGTTATTTAGGGTTAGGAAAGTATTTATGAATCATAAAAAAATAGCTTGGAGAGCCTTTCGGCATGAAAGAAAGTAAACAGTGGTTTGATTCATTCTAAAAATTGCCACACTCACTTATTTAACCTGGGGTAATGTTGGAATATTTGTGTACAATAACTATACCCACATCTATTGCCTGCACCAACCATGGAACTGGGTGATGACACAGCCAAGTATGGTGCCATACATCGGGTTCAAACTGCTGTCTTAATCAGTGTTCCGCTCCATAAACGATTTAATTAGCCTTTTATTTTTTTATGTTATCAATTGTTACTAATGATCCTTAGCAATAGCCACATGGCCGTGACGGCGTTTACAGAGGAAGCAAATAAAGGTAAACCTTTAGGGGTTAGGTTATACCTACTGAAGGGAACTAATAGTAAATTGGCAGTTGAATAAGTGTTATTATTATGCCTACTCACAGTCGATAGTGGTTAATATTTAACATGATAGAAATAGGAGACAAAGTCGGGGTAGCCTATAATTAAGACATTCAAGAGTGTCCATCCCTGCAAGTTAAAAGGCCGTACAATTGAAATTCTGCATAATGGCACGGCACGGCATGTCCCAGTGTGTAATCTTGGTTTCATCAGCCCAGAAAATATTGTTTCTCATGTCTGAGAGGCCTTCAAGTTGTAGAACTACCTCAAGGATGATCAATGGAAACAGGATGCACCTCAGCTCAATTTCGAGTATCATAGCAAATGGTCTGAATACTTATGCAAATAAGGTATTTCTGTTTTTGCAAACATTTCTAAACCTGTTTTGTTGTGTCATTATGGGGTGTTGTGTGTAGATTGAGGGGAAAAATGTATTAATATATTGTTAGAGTTACGCTGTAACATAACAATGTGGAAAAAGTGAAGGGGTCTGAATACTTTCTGAATGCACTGTAGATGTGCAGTTGCAATTTATAATGCTGTCAACATTCTAACTATACCCAATACTAGGCATCTCTGAGGCAGTATTACTGTTTTCAATGGACTACATTCATGTCTGGACCTTTTCTGTCGGCAGCTTACAATCTGGCCAAGGAGCAGAGACTGAACTTTGGAGACGACATCCCGAGTGCCCTGCGGGTCGCTAAGGAGAAGCGCATCAACCAGGAGAACAAGCTGCATGCATATCTCACCGAACTTAACCTAGCAGAGAAGGAGAGGTGAGGGAGGGACCGGGAGCTAGGCTTTTGGGCAGATAATCATACTAGTGTATGAGCAAAATGTCTGCACTGATATTCCTAAATTTTGGCCCATTCCACCTGACAGCTGGTGTAACTGAGTCAGGTTTGTCGGCCTCTTTGCTCGCACACGCTTTCTCAGTTCTGCCCACAAATGTTCTATAGGGTTGAGGTCAGGGCTCTGTGATGACAACTCCAATACCTTGACTTTGTTGTCCTTATGCCATTTTTCCACAACTTTTTCGGTCCGAGAACCTTCTAGAGCCACGTACCTCACCACGCACTATCGACCTGGGGTCTAGAACAGGTTTCTAAAGTTTCGTAACTCTAGGTCTGACGGTTCTTTTTTAGCTCGAACAAAGCTAACTAATGAAGGCAGTGTATGTCTCTACGCACCCCAATGTGTCCCTCCTTCCAAGCTGTGCTTGTGTGTGATTTAGTTTTTCTTTGAAATTTTATGGGAAAAATTATTTACAGTTCATGGGGGTTGCCTAATCACACACATGAAGTTTTGGAAAGATCTGACTTTTTTAACCCTTTGAAACAGCCCCTGTGACACCAATTATGGCACTTCCGGTTGGCACAGGAAGCTATAGGTAAACGCATATCCTTATTGGGGTATGCCTTTACAGAATCCTGAGTTTTAAGTGTTTATGTTAAGAACTGACCGATTTACACAGGGTTGAATGCACTATTTATCACAAACTGCTGGTTGGGTATGAAAAAAACACGTTTAGGGTGATTTTTAACCACTTCCGGTTGCTTCAGGAAGCTTAGAATCGACACAGGTAGACCTCATAGTATCCTGATGGACTGTCATTGAAGACAGGTTCATAAGGCATTCATAACCCACATAGGCTTCAGGTTGACTTTAGAGGAGCAGGCAATGTATTCTTATGGGGAGAGATGTCGTTGTAATCTGTGAGATCAAAAAAAAACTGTTTTACTGTTAAGGGTTAATGCCACACGGTCAAGGTTAGGCTTGCACAGATCGGGAGGACCTCAGGAACGTACGTACCTGAGGTCGAATTGTGCTTCTCACCCTAACGGTTCTCTCACTGTCACCCAAAAGCAAATGACATTTAGGGCCAGGCTTCATTTTGGGCCTACTTTTTTCACGGTCGCTGCATTCAGAGCGAGCTACGGTCAAGCGGGCATCTCGTTGAACTCGGAACGGCCTAGAGAATATGGAAATAACATTGCAGGTTCTGTGTGTCTTTAAGCACCGCACTTTGTCACTCCATCCTTGCTGTGTGTGTGTGTGTGTGTGTGAGAGAGCTTTTCTTTGACATTTGCTGGGAGAAATGACTGATTTACAGTTCATGGGGGTTGCCTAATCACTCATATTAAGTTTTGAAAAGATCTGACCTTTTTAACCCTTGGAAACAGCACCATTTTAAGACACTTCCGGTTTACACAGGAAGCTGAAAGTGAACACATTTTGAGTTTTAAGTCTTTATGTTAAGGGAATTCATACAATGTCAATTTGGTGATGTTCAAAAATAGTTTAAAAAAAAAATGTTTAACAGTTACAGATCCAGTTGCAGCGTGTTCATACGAATCTTTTTAAAGTGTGCTTCGGAGTTCTACGAGATTTCTGTGATTTTCTGAAATAACACACACTCACTAAACACTCCGTAAATAAGTCAGTTCTTAATAAGCCCACCCGACCCATCTAGCCACCTGGAAATGCAAATGCGCTACGCTAAATGCTAATAGTACTCGTTAAAACTCAAACGTTCATTAAAACACACACATGCAGGGTATTGAATTAAAGCTACACTCGTTGTGAATCTAGCCAACAAGTCAGATTTTTAAAATGCTTTTCGGCGAAAGCATGAGAAGCTATTATCTGATAGCATGCAACACCCCGAAATACCTGAAGGCGACGTAAACAAAAGAATTAGCGTAGCCGGCGCTACACAAATAGCAGAAATAAAATGTAAAAAACATTCATTACCTTTGACGAGCTTCTTTGTTGGCACTCCTATATGCCCCATAAACATCACTATTGGGTCTTTTTTTTCAATTAAATCGGTCCATATATACCCAAAATATCCATCTATGGAAACTGTGATTCAGAAAAAAACACAGTTTCAAAACGCAGCGTCATTTTTTTAAATTAAAAAGGTCGACGATAAACTTTCACAAAACACTTCGAAATACTTTTGTAATCCAACTTTAGGTATTAGTAAACGTTAATAATCTATCAAATTGATCACGGGGCGATGTGTAATTCAATAGCTCCACGTCTTCAAATCATGTTCGGAAATCTCTCTTCCAAAACTTCCTGTCGGAGACCGGATGGAATGGGGTTTCTTCTTTGTTTGACCAAGAAATAACTCCCAGAAATTGACAAGACTGGCGACATCGTGTGGAAGCTGTAGGAATTGCAATCTCAGCACCATTTAATTTGGTGTCCCTTAAACGATACATGCAAGTGGCGCATGGATATTTTTTCCAGTTTTCAGTGACCAGTTTTTCTTGCGCTTTTCGATGCCGTGATCACAGCCGTGATTTAACCAGTTTTAGAAACGTGAGAGTGTTTTCTATCCACACATACTAATCATATGCATATACTATATTCCTGGCATGAGTAGCAGGACGTTGAAATGTTGCGCGATTTTTAACAGAATGTTCGAAAAAGTAGGGGGTAGGCTTAACACTTAAAACTCAGGATTCTGTAAAGGGCATACCCCAATGAGGATATGTGTTTACCTATAGCTTCCTGTGCCAACCGGAAGTGCCATAATTGGTGTCAGAGGGGCTGTTTCAAAGGGTTAAAAAAAAGTCAGATCTTTCCAAAACTTTATTTATGTGATTAGGCAACCCCCATGAACTGTAAATCAGTCATTTCTCCCAACAGATGTCAAAGAAAAGCTCTCTCACACACACACACACAGATTACGACACCTCTCCCTCATTCCTGAGGTCCTCCCGATCTGTGCAAGCCTAACCTTGACCGTGTGGCATTAACCCTTAACAGTAAAACAGTTTTTTTTTGATCTCACAGATTACAACGACATCTCTCCCCATAGGAATACATTGCCTGCTCCTCTAAAGTCAGAGGACGCATGGCTTTCGACCTTCGTCTCTCCAGAGCCCGTATGGGAGTTGTAGCGATGAGACAAGATAGTAACTACTAACAATTGGATACCATGAAATTGGGGGAAAAAAGGGGGGGAAAAACAACATAACTTCCAAAAGTTTTCAACCACTTTTCGTGAACATGAGAATATTTCTACCATAAAACTACTACACGATTTTGTGTACTTTACTCAGAAAATATCATTTTAGTCAGATTTCCAACATTGGTGATTAACATGATTTAATATGACTTTTGAGGCAATTTCTACAGAAACACTACTAAAGGACATAATGGAGGTATAATTTGTAGAATTTCAACCATGAGATCTTTTTCAATAATAATAGAAATAATTGTATGTATTTTACTCACAAAATATCATTTTAGTCAGTTATCCAACATTGGTGATTAACATTAGGCAATTTCTATCATAACATTACAACACAACTGAAATGAAGTGCCATCTGGAGAATTTCAACCTCGGAGATCTTTTATAATATTTGAGGAAATCAATTTGACGTATTTTAACAGGCAAAGCATAATTTCCAAAAGATTTCAAACACTTTGGGAAATGCGTGCCTCTAGTGAAATTGCATGTTTGGATAGCGCGCGGAGGTGATCGTGCGGCAGAGTCGATTTCCGCGCTTATAAACGCAAGGTCGTTACAGTATTTTATCAGCAAAACATAATTTCCAAAATATTTCAAACACTTGTTGTTAACATGATGTAATATAATATTATTGAATCTTACCTCGCGGTGCTCCGTCGTATATTCGACGTCAGCATGACAACAAACTAGCTAGCTCTTAGCTCTCTGTTATAGTATAGTTACAGTTCAATGGGAAAAGCAAATCAATTAAGACTTGAAATTGAAATATACTGGCACATCAATCGTCTGTATATGACATTCATTTGAAAGGGTGAGGTTAAAGATGTTTGTTTTTGTGTGTAGTTCACCACTAATCGGTAGCTAGGTAACGTTAGTTTAATAACCGAAATTTGAGCTAGGCTAGCTGTTAGCTAACGCTTGACTTTGTCATCATGAGATAATGTTACATTAGACATACATGTGGCTAAATCATTGGGTGAAGAGGCGTATTCTGGAGGGGGAGTTTTGTTAGGAGCCGTGACGTTCGTTCTGAACATTAAACAAGCATCGCTAGCGATATGTTTTTGGAGGCGTAATGACCTTATCTTTCATATCCGTGATAACCCATTTTCAAAAAACTAAAATTTAAATTGATACACAGCTTTATAGGGCTGGGGTTCCCACACGACCATATTTCCATCTCACAGCGCTTATTTACGGAAGACAGAGTGGACTACCTGAGCTAATTAGCAATCTGTTTCTCCGAATACGCCTGCTGTGTGAAGACAGACGCCACAAACGTGTTGTTACTGAAAAATACTGTTCTGTGTTAACCGGTTAAGACCGTGTACAGTAGGTGTGTATTTTTTGCATTAGTGAAATTATTTTGATGTGATATGAACCTAGAGGGATTTATTTCAAGAACCGTAACGTTACTGCAACTGAGAATCGATTCACGTTTAGATGGCTTCCAGAGCTAATTCTCCCTTTAAATATAACATGTACCTAAGGTCATTGGACAAAGGAGTAACGCTAGGCTAATTTTACTCCACTATTGGGCTAGCGTTAGCATCGTTGCTTAGCTATGGGATTTGGACGTTGCATTGTAGCAGACGTTTGACTCAGTAAACCATATCAGCAAACCAATGGGGAAAGTCCACGGTCTTTGCCAACGCAACTAGCTACCTTGTTTTGTGTAGTGACACAGGGACTGAGGGAGGGCGCAACGTCAGCCATTAGCTAGTTAGCGTAGTTTTGACATAGTGTGGTCATGGCCAGGTGGTGTGCCCGATAATGACTGGTTTTAATGCGTCTCAACCATTGACTTCAGCATCTTAGTTGCACAACCATATGTTGATGCATAACTAGCTAGCCAGTGAAATGTGAGGGCTCAATGTATGAGTTGCAACATCACCTCACCACACGCAGCAGCAACAGACTGTTGCTGATGCTGCCTATCTTTCTTTTCTAGTTTGTGAGAAGACAAAGAATAGGGCCATTCTTTCACCTGACAGCTAGCCAGCCGGAGAGACGGGAACAGGATAGGGAAACAGTGCGCAGCGGGCGCTGCAGAGCCACCAGAGAAGATGGATAGCAGCCCAGAGAAGAGTTCCACAGCACAGGAGCTGAAGGAGCAGGGCAACCGACTGTTCCTCTGCCGCAAGTACCAGGAAGCTGCCACCTGCTACAGCAAAACCATAGTGAGTAGCAAGCTACTGCTCTTAAGGGGAATGATGATGTAAAATGTCTACACCTTTTCAGATGACTGAAAGTCTATATGATATGAGATATTGACACTGTCCTATTCACCTACTCTGAATAGATGTCAGAATAGGAGTAGCTTGGTCTGATGCACTCTTACAAAAATAGCTTGTGCAATATGTAGGCCTAATAACGTGCGTGGTTGCACACATCTTGCCAACAGAACCGTAACCCCTCAGTGGCGGTGTACTCTGTGCCAAGTGAAGCTGCAAGCAGAACGACAAAGCCCTGGCGGACTGCAAGCACGCGCTGGAACTGGACCCCCATTCTGTCAAAGCCCACTTCTTCCTGGTCCAGTGTCACCTGGAGCTGGAGAACTACAACGAGGCCATCGGCAACCTGCAGAGAGGTCAGGACCAACCCTCAAGGCCAGTTTCCTAGACACAGATTAAGTTTGGGCCTGTATTCACTAAGGGTCCGATTTAGGAAATTACGCCTTTTCTATATACTTTTTAGTAGTTGGTATTCAGAGTAACCTTATTAAGGTGCGTAACAGGCGTGGTTCACTTGCGCACGCCAAATAAGTGTAATTGAACTGCTAGAAACCTCCCCACTGGCTGGCCAACAGATGTTCTCGTGGAGTTTTTATTCAATAGGGTTTTCAGTACATTTGTCTTAATATGTCATCCCTTTAAATACAGTACACCTTTTCACTTTGGTTTTTGTCAACAGACTCAATAGAATATATTGAGAGAACGGGTTCAGAATAGTATGGATCAATGAAGGAAAGATATCTAAATATATGCATATTTGTCTCCGTTTCAACACCAGTTGGTAGATTTAAAAAAAATACTCTGATCTTGTAGGTTATTTAGGGTTAGGAAAGTATTTATGAATCATAAAAAAATAGCTTGGAGAGCCTTTCGGCATGAAAGAAAGTAAACAGTGGTTTGATTCATTCTAAAAATTGCCACACTCACTTATTTAACCTGGGGTAATGTTGGAATATTTGTGTACAATAACTATACCCACATCTATTGCCTGCACCAACCATGGAACTGGGTGATGACACAGCCAAGTATGGTGCCATACATCGGGTTCAAACTGCTGTCTTAATCAGTGTTCCGCTCCATAAACGATTTAATTAGCCTTTTATTTTTTTATGTTATCAATTGTTACTAATGATCCTTAGCAATAGCCACATGGCCGTGACGGCGTTTACAGAGGAAGCAAATAAAGGTAAACCAAACTTAGGTTATACCTACTGAAGGGAACTAATAGTAAATTGGCAGTTGAATAAGTGTTATTATTATGCCTACTCACAGTCGATACTGATAGTGGTTAATATTTAACATGATAGAAATAGGAGACAAAGTCGGGGTAGCCTATAATTAAGACATTCAAGAGTGTCCATCCCTGCAAGTTAAAAGGCCGTACAATTGAAATTCTGCATAATGGCACGGCACGGCATGTCCCAGTGTGTAATCTTGGTTTCATCAGCCCAGAAAATATTGTTTCTCATGTCTGAGAGGCCTTCAAGTTGTAGAACTACCTCAAGGATGATCAATGGAAACAGGATGCACCTCAGCTCAATTTCGAGTATCATAGCAAATGGTCTGAATACTTATGCAAATAAGGTATTTCTGTTTTTGCAAACATTTCTAAACCTGTTTTGTTGTGTCATTATGGGGTGTTGTGTGTAGATTGAGGGGAAAAATGTATTAATATATTGTTAGAGTTACGCTGTAACATAACAATGTGGAAAAAGTGAAGGGGTCTGAATACTTTCTGAATGCACTGTAGATGTGCAGTTGCAATTTATAATGCTGTCAACATTCTAACTATACCCAATACTAGGCATCTCTGAGGCAGTATTACTGTTTTCAATGGACTACATTCATGTCTGGACCTTTTCTGTCGGCAGCTTACAATCTGGCCAAGGAGCAGAGACTGAACTTTGGAGACGACATCCCGAGTGCCCTGCGGGTCGCTAAGGAGAAGCGCATCAACCAGGAGAACAAGCTGCATGCATATCTCACCGAACTTAACCTAGCAGAGAAGGAGAGGTGAGGGAGGGACCGGGAGCTAGGCTTTTGGGCAGATAATCATACTAGTGTATGAGCAAAATGTCTGCACTGATATTCCTAAATTTTGGCCCATTCCACCTGACAGCTGGTGTAACTGAGTCAGGTTTGTCGGCCTCTTTGCTCGCACACGCTTTCTCAGTTCTGCCCACAAATGTTCTATAGGGTTGAGGTCAGGGCTCTGTGATGACAACTCCAATACCTTGACTTTGTTGTCCTTATGCCATTTTTCCACAACTTTTTCGGTCCGAGAACCTTCTAGAGCCACGTACCTCACCACGCACTATCGACCTGGGGTCTAGAACAGGTTTCTAAAGTTTCGTAACTCTAGGTCTGACGGTTCTTTTTTAGCTCGAACAAAGCTAACTAATGAAGGCAGTGTATGTCTCTACGCACCCCAATGTGTCCCTCCTTCCAAGCTGTGCTTGTGTGTGATTTAGTTTTTCTTTGAAATTTTATGGGAAAAATTATTTACAGTTCATGGGGGTTGCCTAATCACACACATGAAGTTTTGGAAAGATCTGACTTTTTTAACCCTTTGAAACAGCCCCTGTGACACCAATTATGGCACTTCCGGTTGGCACAGGAAGCTATAGGTAAACGCATATCCTTATTGGGGTATGCCTTTACAGAATCCTGAGTTTTAAGTGTTTATGTTAAGAACTGACCGATTTACACAGGGTTGAATGCACTATTTATCACAAACTGCTGGTTGGGTATGAAAAAAACACGTTTAGGGTGATTTTTAACCACTTCCGGTTGCTTCAGGAAGCTTAGAATCGACACAGGTAGACCTCATAGTATCCTGATGGACTGTCATTGAAGACAGGTTCATAAGGCATTCATAACCCACATAGGCTTCAGGTTGACTTTAGAGGAGCAGGCAATGTATTCTTATGGGGAGAGATGTCGTTGTAATCTGTGAGATCAAAAAAAACCTGTTTTACTGTTAAGGGTTAATGCCACACGGTCAAGGTTAGGCTTGCACAGATCGGGAGGACCTCAGGAACGTACGTACCTGAGGTCGAATTGTGCTTCTCACCCTAACGGTTCTCTCACTGTCACCCAAAAGCAAATGACATTTAGGGCCAGGCTTCATTTTGGGCCTACTTTTTTCACGGTCGCTGCATTCAGAGCGAGCTACGGTCAAGCGGGCATCTCGTTGAACTCGGAACGGCCTAGAGAATATGGAAATAACATTGCAGGCTCTGTGTGTCTTTAAGCACCGCACTTTGTCACTCCATCCTTGCTGTGTGTGTGTGTGTGTGTGTGTGAGAGAGCTTTTCTTTGACATTTGCTGGGAGAAATGACTGATTTACAGTTCATGGGGGTTGCCTAATCACTCATATTAAGTTTTGAAAAGATCTGACCTTTTTAACCCTTGGAAACAGCACCATTTTAAGACACTTCCGGTTTACACAGGAAGCTGAAAGTGAACACATTTTGAGTTTTAAGTCTTTATGTTAAGGGAATTCATACAATGTCAATTTGGTGATGTTCAAAAATAGTTTTAAAAAAAAATGTTTAACAGTTACAGATCCAGTTGCAGCGTGTTCATACGAATCTTTTTAAAGTGTGCTTCGGAGTTCTACGAGATTTCTGTGATTTTCTGAAATAACACACACTCACTAAACACTCCGTAAATAAGTCAGTTCTTAATAAGCCCACCCGACCCATCTAGCCACCTGGAAATGCAAATGCGCTACGCTAAATGCTAATAGTACTCGTTAAAACTCAAACGTTCATTAAAACACACACATGCAGGGTATTGAATTAAAGCTACACTCGTTGTGAATCTAGCCAACAAGTCAGATTTTTAAAATGCTTTTCGGCGAAAGCATGAGAAGCTATTATCTGATAGCATGCAACACCCCGAAATACCTGAAGGCGACGTAAACAAAAGAATTAGCGTAGCCGGCGCTACACAAATAGCAGAAATAAAATGTAAAAAACATTCATTACCTTTGACGAGCTTCTTTGTTGGCACTCCTATATGCCCCATAAACATCACTATTGGGTCTTTTTTTTCAATTAAATCGGTCCATATATACCCAAAATATCCATCTATGGAAACTGTGATTCAGAAAAAAACACAGTTTCAAAACGCAGCGTCATTTTTTTAAATTAAAAAGGTCGACGATAAACTTTCACAAAACACTTCGAAATACTTTTGTAATCCAACTTTAGGTATTAGTAAACGTTAATAATCTATCAAATTGATCACGGGGCGATGTGTAATTCAATAGCTCCACGTCTTCAAATCATGTTCGGAAATCTCTCTTCCAAAACTTCCTGTCGGAGACCGGATGGAATGGGGTTTCTTCTTTGTTTGACCAAGAAATAACTCCCAGAAATTGACAAGACTGGCGACATCGTGTGGAAGCTGTAGGAATTGCAATCTCAGCACCATTTAATTTGGTGTCCCTTAAACGATACATGCAAGTGGCGCATGGATATTTTTTCCAGTTTTCAGTGACCAGTTTTTCTTGCGCTTTTCGATGCCGTGATCACAGCCGTGATTTAACCAGTTTTAGAAACGTGAGAGTGTTTTCTATCCACACATACTAATCATATGCATATACTATATTCCTGGCATGAGTAGCAGGACGCTGAAATGTTGCGCGATTTTTAACAGAATGTTCGAAAAAGTAGGGGGTAGGCTTAACACTTAAAACTCAGGATTCTGTAAAGGGCATACCCCAATGAGGATATGTGTTTACCTATAGCTTCCTGTGCCAACCGGAAGTGCCATAATTGGTGTCAGAGGGGCTGTTTCAAAGGGTTAAAAAAAAGTCAGATCTTTCCAAAACTTCATTTGTGTGATTAGGCAACCCCCATGAACTGTAAATCAGTCATTTCTCCCAACAGATGTAAAAGAAAAGCTCTCACACACACACACACACACACACACACACACACAGATTACGACACCTCTCCCTCATTCCTGAGGTCCTCCCGATCTGTGCAAGCCTAACCTTGACCGTGTGGCATTAACCCTTAACAGTAAAACAGTTTTTTTTTGATCTCACAGATTACAACGACATCTCTCCCCATAGGAATACATTGCCTGCTCCTCTAAAGTCAGAGGACGCATGGCTTTCGACCTTCGTCTCTCCCGAGCCCGTATGGGAGTTGTAGCGATGAGACAAGATAGTAACTACTAACAATTGGATACCATGAAATTGGGGGAAAAAAGGGGGGGAAAAACAACATAACTTCCAAAAGTTTTCAACCACTTTTCGTGAACATGAGAATATTTCTACCATAAAACTACTACACGATTTTGTGTACTTTACTCAGAAAATATCATTTTAGTCAGATTTCCAACATTGGTGATTAACATGATTTAATATGACTTTTGAGGCAATTTCTACAGAAACACTACTAAAGGACATAATGGAGGTATAATTTGTAGAATTTCAACCATGAGATCTTTTTCAATAATAATAGAAATAATTGTATGCATTTTAGTCAGTGACATTGGTGATTAACATTAGGCAATTTCTATCATAAAATTACAACACAACAGAAGTGAAGTGCCATTTGGAGAATTTCAACCTCGGAGATATTTTATAATATTTGAGGAAATCAATTTTACGTATTTTAACAGGCAAAGCATAATTTCCAAAAGATTTCAAACACTTTGGGAAATGCGTGCCTCTAGTGAAATTGCATGTTTGGATAGCGCGCGGAGGTGATCGTGCGGCAGAGTCGATTTCCGCGCTTATAAACGCAAGGTCGTTACAGTATTTTATCAGCAAAACATAATTTCCAAAATATTTCAAACACTTGTTGTTAACATGATGTAATATGACCTTGAGGCAATTTCTACCATAAAACTACTAATGGTAAGGATTGGTTTTGGGGTATTGGTAACTTTTTTGTTATTGAATCTTACCTCGCGGTGCTCCGTCGTATATCCGACGTCAGCATGACAACAAACTAGCTAGCTCTTAGCTCTCTGTTATAGTATAGTTACAGTTCAATGGGAAAAGCAAATCAATTAAGACTTGAAATATACTGGCACATCAATCGTCTGTATATGACATTCATTTGAAAGGGTGAGGTTAAAGATGTTTGTTTTTGTGTGTAGTTCACCACTAATCGGTAGCTAGGTAACGTTAGTTTAATAACCGAAATTTGAGCTAGGCTAGCTGTTAGCTAACGCTTGACTTTATCATCATGAGATAATGTTACATTAGACATACATGTGGCTAAATCATTGGGTGAAGAGGCGTATTCTGGAGGGGGAGTTCTGTTAGGAGCCGTGACGTTCGTTCTGAACATTAAACAAGCATCGCTAGCGATATGTTTTTGGAGGCGTAATGACCTTATCTTTCATATCCGTGATAACCCATTTTCAAAAATTTTAAATTGATACACAGCTTTATAGGGCTGGGGTTCCCACACGACCATATTTCCATCTCACAGCGCTTATTTACGGAAGACATAGTGGACTACCTGAGCTAATTAGCAATCTGTTTCTCCGAATACGCCTGCTGTGTGAAGACAGACGCCACAAACGTGTTGTTACTGAAAAATACTGTTCTGTGTTAACCTGTTAAGACCGTGTACAGTAGGTGTGTATTTTTTTGCATTAGTGAAATTATTTTGATGTGATATGAACCTAGAGGGATTTATTTCAAGAACCGTAACGTTACTGCAACTGAGAATCGATTCACGTTTAGATGGCTTCCAGAGCTAATTCTCCCTTTAAATATAACATGTACCTAAGGTCATTGGACAAAGGAGTAACGCTAGGCTAAGTTTAATTCCACTAACGTTAGCATCGTTGCTTAGCTGTGGGATTTGGACGTTGCATTGTAGCAGAAGTTTGACTCAGTAAACCATATCAGCAAACCGATGGGGAAAGTCCACGGTCTTTACCAACGCAACTAGCTAGCTAGCTACCTTGTTTTGTGTAGTGACACAGGGACTGAGGGAGGGCGCAACGTCAGCCATTAGCTAGTTAGCGTAGTTTTGACATACAGTCCTTTCAGTGTGGTCATGGCCAGGTGGTGTGCCTGATAATGACTGGTTTTAATGCGTCTCAACCATTGACTTCAGCATCTTAGTTGCACAACCATATGTTGATGCATAACTAGCTAGCCAGTGAAATGTGAGGGCTCAATGTATGAGTTGCAACATCACCTCACCACACGCAGCAGCAACAGACTGTTGCTGATGCTGCCTATCTTTCTTTTCTAGTTTGTGAGAAGACAAAGAATAGGGCCATTCTTTCACCTGACAGCTAGCCAGCCGGAGAGACGGGAACAGGATAGGGAAACAGTGCGCAGCGGGCGCTGCAGAGCCACCAGAGAAGATGGATAGCAGCCCAGAGAAGAGTTCCACAGCACAGGAGCTGAAGGAGCAGGGCAACCGACTGTTCCTCTGCCGCAAGTACCAGGAAGCTGCCACCTGCTACAGCAAAACCATAGTGAGTAGCAAGCTACTGCTCTTAAGGGGAATGATGATGTAAAATGTCTACACCTTTTCAGATGACTGAAAGTCTATATGATATGAGATATTGACACTGTCCTATTCACCTACTCTGAATAGATGTCAGAATAGGAGTAGCTTGGTCTGATGCACTCTTACAAAAATAGCTTGTGCAATATGTAGGCCTAATAACGTGCGTGGTTGCACCTGTGTGTGTGTGTATACATCTTGCCAACAGAACCGTAACCCCTCAGTGGCGGTGTACTCTGTGCCAAGTGAAGCTGCAAGCAGAACGACAAAGCCCTGGCGGACTGCAAGCACGCGCTGGAACTGGACCCCCATTCTGTCAAAGCCCACTTCTTCCTGGTCCAGTGTCACCTGGAGCTGGAGAACTACAACGAGGCCATCGGCAACCTGCAGAGAGGTCAGGACCAACCCTCAAGGCCAGTTTCCTAGACACAGATTAAGTTTGGGCCTGTATTCACTAAGGGTCCGATTTAGGAAATTACGCCTTTTCTATATACTTTTTAGTAGTTGGTATTCAGAGTAACCTTATTAAGGTGCGTAACAGGCGTGGTTCACTTGCGCACGCCAAATAAGTGTAATTGAACTGCTAGAAACCTCCCCACTGGCTGGCCAACAGATGTTCTCGTGGAGTTTTTATTCAATAGGGTTTTCAGTACATTTGTCTTAATAAGTCATCCCTTTAAATACAGTACACCTTTTCACTTTGGTTTTTGTCAACAGACTCAATAGAATATATTGAGAGAACGGGTTCAGAATAGTATGGATCAATGAAGGAAAGATATCTAAATATATGCATATTTGTCTCCGTTTCAACACCAGTTGGTAGATTTAAAAAAAATACTCTGATCTTGTAGGTTATTTAGGGTTAGGAAAGTATTTATGAATCATAAAAAAATAGCTTGGAGAGCCTTTCGGCATGAAAGAAAGTAAACAGTGGTTTGATTCATTCTAAAAATTGCCACACTCACTTATTTAACCTGGGGTAATGTTGGAATATTTGTGTACAATAACTATACCCACATCTATTGCCTGCACCAACCATGGAACTGGGTGATGACACAGCCAAGTATGGTGCCATACATCGGGTTCAAACTGCTGTCTTAATCAGTGTTCCGCTCCATAAACGATTTAATTAGCCTTTTATTTTTTTATGTTATCAATTGTTACTAATGATCCTTAGCAATAGCCACATGGCCGTGACGGCGTTTACAGAGGAAGCAAATAAAGGTAAACCAAACTTAGGTTATACCTACTGAAGGGAACTAATAGTAAATTGGCAGTTGAATAAGTGTTATTATTATGCCTACTCACAGTCGATACTGATAGTGGTTAATATTTAACATGATAGAAATAGGAGACAAAGTCGGGGTAGCCTATAATTAAGACATTCAAGAGTGTCCATCCCTGCAAGTTAAAAGGCCGTACAATTGAAATTCTGCATAATGGCACGGCACGGCATGTCCCAGTGTGTAATCTTGGTTTCATCAGCCCAGAAAATATTGTTTCTCATGTCTGAGAGGCCTTCAAGTTGTAGAACTACCTCAAGGATGATCAATGGAAACAGGATGCACCTCAGCTCAATTTCGAGTATCATAGCAAATGGTCTGAATACTTATGCAAATAAGGTATTTCTGTTTTTGCAAACATTTCTAAACCTGTTTTGTTGTGTCATTATGGGGTGTTGTGTGTAGATTGAGGGGAAAAATGTATTAATATATTGTTAGAGTTACGCTGTAACATAACAATGTGGAAAAAGTGAAGGGGTCTGAATACTTTCTGAATGCACTGTAGATGTGCAGTTGCAATTTATAATGCTGTCAACATTCTAACTATACCCAATACTAGGCATCTCTGAGGCAGTATTACTGTTTTCAATGGACTACATTCATGTCTGGACCTTTTCTGTCGGCAGCTTACAATCTGGCCAAGGAGCAGAGACTGAACTTTGGAGACGACATCCCGAGTGCCCTGCGGGTCGCTAAGGAGAAGCGCATCAACCAGGAGAACAAGCTGCATGCATATCTCACCGAACTTAACCTAGCAGAGAAGGAGAGGTGAGGGAGGGACCGGGAGCTAGGCTTTTGGGCAGATAATCATACTAGTGTATGAGCAAAATGTCTGCACTGATATTCCTAAATTTTGGCCCATTCCACCTGACAGCTGGTGTAACTGAGTCAGGTTTGTCGGCCTCTTTGCTCGCACACGCTTTCTCAGTTCTGCCCACAAATGTTCTATAGGGTTGAGGTCAGGGCTCTGTGATGACAACTCCAATACCTTGACTTTGTTGTCCTTATGCCATTTTTCCACAACTTTTTCGGTCCGAGAACCTTCTAGAGCCACGTACCTCACCACGCACTATCGACCTGGGGTCTAGAACAGGTTTCTAAAGTTTCGTAACTCTAGGTCTGACGGTTCTTTTTTAGCTCGAACAAAGCTAACTAATGAAGGCAGTGTATGTCTCTACGCACCCCAATGTGTCCCTCCTTCCAAGCTGTGCTTGTGTGTGATTTAGTTTTTCTTTGAAATTTTATGGGAAAAATTATTTACAGTTCATGGGGGTTGCCTAATCACACACATGAAGTTTTGGAAAGATCTGACTTTTTTAACCCTTTGAAACAGCCCCTGTGACACCAATTATGGCACTTCCGGTTGGCACAGGAAGCTATAGGTAAACGCATATCCTTATTGGGGTATGCCTTTACAGAATCCTGAGTTTTAAGTGTTTATGTTAAGAACTGACCGATTTACACAGGGTTGAATGCACTATTTATCACAAACTGCTGGTTGGGTATGAAAAAAACACGTTTAGGGTGATTTTTAACCACTTCCGGTTGCTTCAGGAAGCTTAGAATCGACACAGGTAGACCTCATAGTATCCTGATGGACTGTCATTGAAGACAGGTTCATAAGGCATTCATAACCCACATAGGCTTCAGGTTGACTTTAGAGGAGCAGGCAATGTATTCTTATGGGGAGAGATGTCGTTGTAATCTGTGAGATCAAAAAAAACCTGTTTTACTGTTAAGGGTTAATGCCACACGGTCAAGGTTAGGCTTGCACAGATCGGGAGGACCTCAGGAACGTACGTACCTGAGGTCGAATTGTGCTTCTCACCCTAACGGTTCTCTCACTGTCACCCAAAAGCAAATGACATTTAGGGCCAGGCTTCATTTTGGGCCTACTTTTTTCACGGTCGCTGCATTCAGAGCGAGCTACGGTCAAGCGGGCATCTCGTTGAACTCGGAACGGCCTAGAGAATATGGAAATAACATTGCAGGCTCTGTGTGTCTTTAAGCACCGCACTTTGTCACTCCATCCTTGCTGTGTGTGTGTGTGTGTGTGTGAGAGAGCTTTTCTTTGACATTTGCTGGGAGAAATGACTGATTTACAGTTCATGGGGGTTGCCTAATCACTCATATTAAGTTTTGAAAAGATCTGACCTTTTTAACCCTTGGAAACAGCACCATTTTAAGACACTTCCGGTTTACACAGGAAGCTGAAAGTGAACACATTTTGAGTTTTAAGTCTTTATGTTAAGGGAATTCATACAATGTCAATTTGGTGATGTTCAAAAATAGTTTTAAAAAAAAATGTTTAACAGTTACAGATCCAGTTGCAGCGTGTTCATACGAATCTTTTTAAAGTGTGCTTCGGAGTTCTACGAGATTTCTGTGATTTTCTGAAATAACACACACTCACTAAACACTCCGTAAATAAGTCAGTTCTTAATAAGCCCACCCGACCCATCTAGCCACCTGGAAATGCAAATGCGCTACGCTAAATGCTAATAGTACTCGTTAAAACTCAAACGTTCATTAAAACACACACATGCAGGGTATTGAATTAAAGCTACACTCGTTGTGAATCTAGCCAACAAGTCAGATTTTTAAAATGCTTTTCGGCGAAAGCATGAGAAGCTATTATCTGATAGCATGCAACACCCCGAAATACCTGAAGGCGACGTAAACAAAAGAATTAGCGTAGCCGGCGCTACACAAATAGCAGAAATAAAATGTAAAAAACATTCATTACCTTTGACGAGCTTCTTTGTTGGCACTCCTATATGCCCCATAAACATCACTATTGGGTCTTTTTTTTCAATTAAATCGGTCCATATATACCCAAAATATCCATCTATGGAAACTGTGATTCAGAAAAAAACACAGTTTCAAAACGCAGCGTCATTTTTTTAAATTAAAAAGGTCGACGATAAACTTTCACAAAACACTTCGAAATACTTTTGTAATCCAACTTTAGGTATTAGTAAACGTTAATAATCTATCAAATTGATCACGGGGCGATGTGTAATTCAATAGCTCCACGTCTTCAAATCATGTTCGGAAATCTCTCTTCCAAAACTTCCTGTCGGAGACCGGATGGAATGGGGTTTCTTCTTTGTTTGACCAAGAAATAACTCCCAGAAATTGACAAGACTGGCGACATCGTGTGGAAGCTGTAGGAATTGCAATCTCAGCACCATTTAATTTGGTGTCCCTTAAACGATACATGCAAGTGGCGCATGGATATTTTTTCCAGTTTTCAGTGACCAGTTTTTCTTGCGCTTTTCGATGCCGTGATCACAGCCGTGATTTAACCAGTTTTAGAAACGTGAGAGTGTTTTCTATCCACACATACTAATCATATGCATATACTATATTCCTGGCATGAGTAGCAGGACGCTGAAATGTTGCGCGATTTTTAACAGAATGTTCGAAAAAGTAGGGGGTAGGCTTAACACTTAAAACTCAGGATTCTGTAAAGGGCATACCCCAATGAGGATATGTGTTTACCTATAGCTTCCTGTGCCAACCGGAAGTGCCATAATTGGTGTCAGAGGGGCTGTTTCAAAGGGTTAAAAAAAAGTCAGATCTTTCCAAAACTTCATTTGTGTGATTAGGCAACCCCCATGAACTGTAAATCAGTCATTTCTCCCAACAGATGTAAAAGAAAAGCTCTCACACACACACACACACACACACAGATTACGACACCTCTCCCTCATTCCTGAGGTCCTCCCGATCTGTGCAAGCCTAACCTTGACCGTGTGGCATTAACCCTTAACAGTAAAACAGTTTTTTTTTGATCTCACAGATTACAACGACATCTCTCCCCATAGGAATACATTGCCTGCTCCTCTAAAGTCAGAGGACGCATGGCTTTCGACCTTCGTCTCTCCAGAGCCCGTATGGGAGTTGTAGCGATGAGACAAGATAGTAACTACTAACAATTGGATACCATGAAATTGGGGGGAAAAAGGGGGGGAAAAACAACATAACTTCCAAAAGTTTTCAACCACTTTTCGTGAACATGAGAATATTTCTACCATAAAACTACTACACGATTTTGTGTACTTTACTCAGAAAATATCATTTTAGTCAGATTTCCAACATTGGTGATTAACATGATTTAATATGACTTTTGAGGCAATTTCTACAGAAACACTACTAAAGGACATAATGGAGGTATAATTTGTAGAATTTCAACCATGAGATCTTTTTCAATAATAATATAAATAATTGTATGCATTTTAGTCAGTGACATTGGTGATTAACATTAGGCAATTTCTATCATAAAATTACAACACAACAGAAGTGAAGTGCCATTTGGAGAATTTCAACCTCGGAGATATTTTATAATATTTGAGGAAATCAATTTTACGTATTTTAACAGGCAAAGCATAATTTCCAAAAGATTTCAAACACTTTGGGAAATGCGTGCCTCTAGTGAAATTGCATGTTTGGATAGCGCGCGGAGGTGATCGTGCGGCAGAGTCGATTTCCGCGCTTATAAACGCAAGGTCGTTACAGTATTTTATCAGCAAAACATAATTTCCAAAATATTTCAAACACTTGTTGTTAACATGATGTAATATGACCTTGAGGCAATTTCTACCATAAAACTACTAATGGTAAGGATTGGTTTTGGGGTATTGGTAACTTTTTTGTTATTGAATCTTACCTCGCGGTGCTCCGTCGTATATCCGACGTCAGCATGACAACAAACTAGCTAGCTCTTAGCTCTCTGTTATAGTATAGTTACAGTTCAATGGGAAAAGCAAATCAATTAAGACTTGAAATATACTGGCACATCAATCGTCTGTATATGACATTCATTTGAAAGGGTGAGGTTAAAGATGTTTGTTTTTGTGTGTAGTTCACCACTAATCGGTAGCTAGGTAACGTTAGTTTAATAACCGAAATTTGAGCTAGGCTAGCTGTTAGCTAACGCTTGACTTTATCATCATGAGGTAATGTTACATTAGACATACATGTGGCTAAATCATTGGGTGAAGAGGCGTATTCTGGAGGGGGAGTTCTGTTAGGAGCCGTGACGTTCGTTCTGAACATTAAACAAGCATCGCTAGCGATATGTTTTTGGAGGCGTAATGACCTTATCTTTCATATCCGTGATAACCCATTTTCAAAAAATTTAAATTGATACACAGCTTTATAGGGCTGGGGTTCCCACACGACCATATTTCCATCTCACAGCGCTTATTTACGGAAGACAGGGTGGACTACCTGAGCTAATTAGCAATCTGTTTCTCCGAATACGCCTGCTGTGTGAAGACAGACGCCACAAACGTGTTGTTACTGAAAAATACTGTTCTGTGTTAACCTGTTAAGACCGTGTACAGTAGGTGTGTATTTTTTTGCATTAGTGAAATTATTTTGATGTGATATGAACCTAGAGGGATTTATTTCAAGAACCGTAACGTTACTGCAACTGAGAATCGATTCACGTTTAGATGGCTTCCAGAGCTAATTCTCCCTTTAAATATAACATGTAAATAAGGTCATTGGACAAAGGAGTAACGCTAGGCTAATTTTACTCCACTATTGGGCTAGCGTTAGCATCGTTGCTTAGCTATGGGATTTGGACGTTGCATTGTAGCAGACGTTTGACTCAGTAAACCATATCAGCAAACCAATGGGGAAAGTCCACGGTCTTTGCCAACGCAACTAGCTACCTTGTTTTGTGTAGTGACACAGGGACTGAGGGAGGGCGCAACGTCAGCCATTAGCTAGTTAGCGTTTGTTTTGACATAGTGTGGTCATGGCCAGGTGGTGTGCCCGATAATGACTGGTTTTAATGCGTCTCAACCATTGACTTCAGCATCTTAGTTGCACAACCATATGTTGATGCATAACTAGCTAGCCAGTGAAATGTGAGGGCTCAATGTATGAGTTGCAACAGCACCTCACCACACGCAGCAGCAACTGTTGCTGATGCTGCCTATCTTTCTTTTCTAGTTTGTGAGAAGACAAAGAACAGGGCCATTCTTTCACCTGACAGCTAGCCAGCCGGAGAGACGGGGAACAGGATAGGGAAACAGTGCCCAGCGGGCGCTGCAGAGCCACCAGAGAAGATGGCTAGCAGCCCAGAGAAGAGTTCCACAGCACAGGAGCTGAAGGAGCAGGGCAACCAACTGTTCCTCTGCCGCAAGTACCAGGAAGCTGCCACCTGCTACAGCAAAACCATAGTGAGTAGCAAGCTACTGCTCTTAAGGGGAATGATGATGTAAAATGTCTACACCTTTTCAGATGACTGAAAGTCTATATGATATGAGATATTGACACTGTCCTATTCACCTACTCTGAATAGATGTCAGAATAGAAGTAGCTTGGTCTGATGCACTCTTACAAAAATAGCTTGTGCAATATGTAACGTGCGTGGTTGCACCTGTGTGTGTGTGTATACATCTTGCCAACAGAACCGTAACCCCTCAGTGGCGGTGTACTACACCAACCGTACTCTGTGCCAAGTGAAGCTGCAAGCAGAACGACAAAGCCCTGGCGGACTGCAAGCACGCGCTGGAACTGGACCCCCATTCTGTCAAAGCCCACTTCTTCCTGTGCCAGTGTCACCTGGAGCTGGAGAACTACAACGAGGCCATCGGCAACCTGCAGAGAGGTCAGGACCAACCCTCAAGGCCAGTTTCCTAGACACAGATTAAGTTTGGGCCTGTATTCACTAAGGGTCCGATTTAGGAAATTACGCCTTTCCTATATACTTTTTAGTAGTTGGTATTCAGAGTAACCTTATTAAGGTGCGTAACAGGCTTTGTAGGCGTGGTTCACTTGCGCACGCCAAATAAGTGTAATTGAACTGCTAGAAACCTTCCCACTGGCTGGCCAACAGATGTTCTCGTGGAGTTTTTATTCAATAGGGTTTTCAGTACATTTGTCTTAATAAGTCATCCCTTTAAATACAGTACACCTTTTCACTTTGGTTTTTGTCAACAGACTCAATAGAATATATTGAGAGAACGGGTTCAGAATATTATGGATCAATGAAGGAAAGATATCTAAATATATGCATATTTGTCTCCGTTTCAACACCAGTTGGTAGATTTTAAAAAAATACTCTGATCTTGTACCTACAAGATCAGAGTATTTTTTTTACATTTAGGGTTAGGAAAGTATTTATGAATCATAAAAAAATAGCTTGGAGAACCTTTCGGCATGAAAGAAAGTAAACAGTGGTTTGATTCATTCTAAAAATTGCCACACTCACTTATTTAACCTGTGGTAATGTTGGAGTATTTGTGTACATAGAGAATAGTGTACAACATCTATTGCCTGCACCAACCATGGAACTGGGTGATGACACAGCCAAGTATGGTGCCATACATCGGGTTCAAACTGCTGTCTTAATCAGTGTTCCGCTCCATAAACGATTTAATTAGCCTTTTATTATGTTATCAATTGTTACTAATGATCCTTAGCAATAGCCACATGGCCGTGACGGCGTTTACAGAGGAAGCAAATAAAGGTAAACCTTTAGGGGTTAGGTTATACCTACTGAAGGGAACTAATAGTAAATTGGCAGTTGAATAAGTGTTATTATTATGCCTACTCACAGTCGATACTGATAGCGGTTAATATTTAACATGATAGAAATAGGAGACAAAGTCGGGGTAGCCTATAATTAAGACATTCAGGAGTGTCCATCCCTGCAAGTTAAAAGGCCGTACAATAAAATTCTGCATAATGGCACGGCATGTCCCAGTGTGTAATCTTGGTTTCATCAGCCCAGAAAATATTGTTTCTCATGTCTGAGAGGCCTTCAAGTTGTAGAACTACCTCAAGGATGATCAATGGAAACAGGATGCACCTCAGCTCAATTTCCAGTATCATAGCAAATGGTCTGAATACTTATGTAAATAAGGTATTTCTGTTTTTGCAAACATTTCTAAACCTGTTTTTGTTGTGTCATTATGGGGTGTTGTGTGTAGATTGAGGGGAAAAATGTATTAATATATTGTTAGTTACGCTGTAACATAACAATGTGGAAAAAGTGAAGGGGTCTGAATACTTTCTGAATGCACTGTAGATGTGCAGTTGCAATTTATAATGCTGTCAACATTCTAACTATACCCAGTACTAGGCATCTCTGAGGCAGTATTACATTCATGTCTGGACCTTTTCTGTCGGCAGCTTACAATCTGGCCAAGGAGCAGAGACTGAACTTTGGAGACGACATCCCGAGTGCCCTGCGGGTCGCTAAGAAGAAGCGCTGGAATAGCATTGAGGAGAAGCGCATCAACCAGGAGAACAAGCTGCATGCATATCTCACCAAACTTATCCTAGCAGAGAAGGAGAGGTGAGGGAGGGACCGGGAGCTAGGCTTTTGGGCAGATAATCATACTAGTGTATGAGCAAAATGTCTGCACTGATATTCCTACATTTTGGCCCATTCCACCTGACAGCTGGTGTAACTGAGTCAGGTTTGTCGGCCTCTTTGCTCGCACACGCTTTTTCAGTTCTGCCCACACATTTTCTATAGGATTGAGGTCAGGGCTCTGTGATGACAACTCCAATACCTTGACTTTGTTGTCCTTACGCCATTTTCCCACAACTTTTTCGGTCCGAGAACCTTCTAGAGCCACGTACCTCACCACGCACTATCGACCTGGGGTCTAGAACAGGTTTCTAAAGTTTCGTAACTCTAGTTCTGACGGTTCTTTTTTAGCTCGAACAAAGCTAACTAATGTATATCTCAGTGTATGTCTCTACGCACCCCAATGTGTCCCTCCTTCCAAGCTGTGCTTGTGTGTGATTTAGTTTTTCTTTGAAATTTTATGGGAAAAATGACTGATTTACAGTTCATGGGGGTTGCCTAATCACACACATGAAGTTTTGGAAAGATCTGACTTTTTTAACCCTTTGAAACATCCCCTGTGACACCAATTATGGCACTTCCGGTTGGCACAGGAAGCTATAGGTAAACACATATCCTCATTGGGGTATGCCTTTACAGAATCCTGAGTTTTAAGTGTTTATGTTAAGAACTGACCGATTTACACAGGGTTGAATGCACTATTTAAATGTGAGGGCTCAATGTATGAGTTGCAACAGCACCTCACCACACGCAGCAGCAACTGTTGCTGATGCTGCCTATCTTTCTTTTCTAGTTTGTGAGAAGACAAAGAACAGGGCCATTCTTTCACCTGACAGCTAGCCAGCCGGAGAGACGGGGAACAGGATAGGGAAACAGTGCCCAGCGGGCGCTGCAGAGCCACCAGAGAAGATGGCTAGCAGCCCAGAGAAGAGTTCCACAGCACAGGAGCTGAAGGAGCAGGGCAACCAACTGTTCCTCTGCCGCAAGTACCAGGAAGCTGCCACCTGCTACAGCAAAACCATAGTGAGTAGCAAGCTACTGCTCTTAAGGGGAATGATGATGTAAAATGTCTACACCTTTTCAGATGACTGAAAGTCTATATGATATGAGATATTGACACTGTCCTATTCACCTACTCTGAATAGATGTCAGAATAGAAGTAGCTTGGTCTGATGCACTCTTACAAAAATAGCTTGTGCAATATGTAACGTGCGTGGTTGCACCTGTGTGTGTGTGTATACATCTTGCCAACAGAACCGTAACCCCTCAGTGGCGGTATACTACACCAACCGTACTCTGTGCCAAGTGAAGCTGCAAGCAGAACGACAAAGCCCTGGCGGACTGCAAGCACGCGCTGGAACTGGACCCCCATTCTGTCAAAGCCCACTTCTTCCTGTGCCAGTGTCACCTGGAGCTGGAGAACTACAACGAGGCCATCGGCAACCTGCAGAGAGGTCAGGACCAACCCTCAAGGCCAGTTTCCTAGACACAGATTAAGTTTGGGCCTGTATTCACTAAGGGTCCGATTTAGGAAATTACGCCTTTCCTATATACTTTTTAGTAGTTGGTATTCAGAGTAACCTTATTAAGGTGCGTAACAGGCTTTGTAGGCGTGGTTCACTTGCGCACGCCAAATAAGTGTAATTGAACTGCTAGAAACCTTCCCACTGGCTGGCCAACAGATGTTCTCGTGGAGTTTTTATTCAATAGGGTTTTCAGTACATTTGTCTTAATAAGTCATCCCTTTAAATACAGTACACCTTTTCACTTTGGTTTTTGTCAACAGACTCAATAGAATATATTGAGAGAACGGGTTCAGAATATTATGGATCAATGAAGGAAAGATATCTAAATATATGCATATTTGTCTCCGTTTCAACACCAGTTGGTAGATTTTTTTAAAATACTCTGATCTTGTACCTACAAGATCAGAGTATTTTTTTTACATTTAGGGTTAGGAAAGTATTTATGAATCATAAAAAAATAGCTTGGAGAACCTTTCGGCATGAAAGAAAGTAAACAGTGGTTTGATTCATTCTAAAAATTGCCACACTCACTTATTTAACCTGTGGTAATGTTGGAGTATTTGTGTACATAGAGAATAGTGTACAACATCTATTGCCTGCACCAACCATGGAACTGGGTGATGACACAGCCAAGTATGGTGCCATACATCGGGTTCAAACTGCTGTCTTAATCAGTGTTCCGCTCCATAAACGATTTAATTAGCCTTTTATTATGTTATCAATTGTTACTAATGATCCTTAGCAATAGCCACATGGCCGTGACGGCGTTTACAGAGGAAGCAAATAAAGGTAAACCTTTAGGGGTTAGGTTATACCTACTGAAGGGAACTAATAGTAAATTGGCAGTTGAATAAGTGTTATTATTATGCCTACTCACAGTCGATACTGATAGCGGTTAATATTTAACATGATAGAAATAGGAGACAAAGTCGGGGTAGCCTATAATTAAGACATTCAGGAGTGTCCATCCCTGCAAGTTAAAAGGCCGTACAATAAAATTCTGCATAATGGCACGGCATGTCCCAGTGTGTAATCTTGGTTTCATCAGCCCAGAAAATATTGTTTCTCATGTCTGAGAGGCCTTCAAGTTGTAGAACTACCTCAAGGATGATCAATGGAAACAGGATGCACCTCAGCTCAATTTCCAGTATCATAGCAAATGGTCTGAATACTTATGTAAATAAGGTATTTCTGTTTTTGCAAACATTTCTAAACCTGTTTTTGTTGTGTCATTATGGGGTGTTGTGTGTAGATTGAGGGGAAAAATGTATTAATATATTGTTAGTTACGCTGTAACATAACAATGTGGAAAAAGTGAAGGGGTCTGAATACTTTCTGAATGCACTGTAGATGTGCAGTTGCAATTTATAATGCTGTCAACATTCTAACTATACCCAGTACTAGGCATCTCTGAGGCAGTATTACATTCATGTCTGGACCTTTTCTGTCGGCAGCTTACAATCTGGCCAAGGAGCAGAGACTGAACTTTGGAGACGACATCCCGAGTGCCCTGCGGGTCGCTAAGAAGAAGCGCTGGAATAGCATTGAGGAGAAGCGCATCAACCAGGAGAACAAGCTGCATGCATATCTCACCAAACTTATCCTAGCAGAGAAGGAGAGGTGAGGGAGGGACCGGGAGCTAGGCTTTTGGGCAGATAATCATACTAGTGTATGAGCAAAATGTCTGCACTGATATTCCTACATTTTGGCCCATTCCACCTGACAGCTGGTGTAACTGAGTCAGGTTTGTCGGCCTCTTTGCTCGCACACGCTTTTTCAGTTCTGCCCACACATTTTCTATAGGATTGAGGTCAGGGCTCTGTGATGACAACTCCAATACCTTGACTTTGTTGTCCTTACGCCATTTTCCCACAACTTTTTCGGTCCGAGAACCTTCTAGAGCCACGTACCTCACCACGCACTATCGACCTGGGGTCTAGAACAGGTTTCTAAAGTTTCGTAACTCTAGTTCTGACGGTTCTTTTTTAGCTCGAACAAAGCTAACTAATGTATATCTCAGTGTATGTCTCTACGCACCCCAATGTGTCCCTCCTTCCAAGCTGTGCTTGTGTGTGATTTAGTTTTTTTTTGAAATTTTATGGGAAAAATGACATTTACAGTTCATGGGGGTTGCCTAATCACACACATGAAGTTTTGGAAAGATCTGACTTTTTAACCCTTTGAAACATCCCCTGTGACACCAATTATGGCACTTCCGGTTGGCACAGGAAGCTATAGGTAAACACATATCCTCATTGGGGTATGCCTTTACAGAATCCTGAGTTTTAAGTGTTTATGTTAAGAACTGACCGATTTACACAGGGTTGAATGCACTATTTAAATGTGAGGGCTCAATGTATGAGTTGCAACAGCACCTCACCACACGCAGCAGCAACTGTTGCTGATGCTGCCTATCTTTCTTTTCTAGTTTGTGAGAAGACAAAGAACAGGGCCATTCTTTCACCTGACAGCTAGCCAGCCGGAGAGACGGGGAACAGGATAGGGAAACAGTGCCCAGCGGGCGCTGCAGAGCCACCAGAGAAGATGGCTAGCAGCCCAGAGAAGAGTTCCACAGCACAGGAGCTGAAGGAGCAGGGCAACCAACTGTTCCTCTGCCGCAAGTACCAGGAAGCTGCCACCTGCTACAGCAAAACCATAGTGAGTAGCAAGCTACTGCTCTTAAGGGGAATGATGATGTAAAATGTCTACACCTTTTCAGATGACTGAAAGTCTATATGATATGAGATATTGACACTGTCCTATTCACCTACTCTGAATAGATGTCAGAATAGAAGTAGCTTGGTCTGATGCACTCTTACAAAAATAGCTTGTGCAATATGTAACGTGCGTGGTTGCACCTGTGTGTGTGTGTATACATCTTGCCAACAGAACCGTAACCCCTCAGTGGCGGTATACTACACCAACCGTACTCTGTGCCAAGTGAAGCTGCAAGCAGAACGACAAAGCCCTGGCGGACTGCAAGCACGCGCTGGAACTGGACCCCCATTCTGTCAAAGCCCACTTCTTCCTGTGCCAGTGTCACCTGGAGCTGGAGAACTACAACGAGGCCATCGGCAACCTGCAGAGAGGTCAGGACCAACCCTCAAGGCCAGTTTCCTAGACACAGATTAAGTTTGGGCCTGTATTCACTAAGGGTCCGATTTAGGAAATTACGCCTTTCCTATATACTTTTTAGTAGTTGGTATTCAGAGTAACCTTATTAAGGTGCGTAACAGGCTTTGTAGGCGTGGTTCACTTGCGCACGCCAAATAAGTGTAATTGAACTGCTAGAAACCTTCCCACTGGCTGGCCAACAGATGTTCTCGTGGAGTTTTTATTCAATAGGGTTTTCAGTACATTTGTCTTAATAAGTCATCCCTTTAAATACAGTACACCTTTTCACTTTGGTTTTTGTCAACAGACTCAATAGAATATATTGAGAGAACGGGTTCAGAATATTATGGATCAATGAAGGAAAGATATCTAAATATATGCATATTTGTCTCCGTTTCAACACCAGTTGGTAGATTTTAAAAAAATACTCTGATCTTGTACCTACAAGATCAGAGTATTTTTTTTACATTTAGGGTTAGGAAAGTATTTATGAATCATAAAAAAATAGCTTGGAGAACCTTTCGGCATGAAAGAAAGTAAACAGTGGTTTGATTCATTCTAAAAATTGCCACACTCACTTATTTAACCTGTGGTAATGTTGGAGTATTTGTGTACATAGAGAATAGTGTACAACATCTATTGCCTGCACCAACCATGGAACTGGGTGATGACACAGCCAAGTATGGTGCCATACATCGGGTTCAAACTGCTGTCTTAATCAGTGTTCCGCTCCATAAACGATTTAATTAGCCTTTTATTATGTTATCAATTGTTACTAATGATCCTTAGCAATAGCCACATGGCCGTGACGGCGTTTACAGAGGAAGCAAATAAAGGTAAACCTTTAGGGGTTAGGTTATACCTACTGAAGGGAACTAATAGTAAATTGGCAGTTGAATAAGTGTTATTATTATGCCTACTCACAGTCGATACTGATAGCGGTTAATATTTAACATGATAGAAATAGGAGACAAAGTCGGGGTAGCCTATAATTAAGACATTCAGGAGTGTCCATCCCTGCAAGTTAAAAGGCCGTACAATAAAATTCTGCATAATGGCACGGCATGTCCCAGTGTGTAATCTTGGTTTCATCAGCCCAGAAAATATTGTTTCTCATGTCTGAGAGGCCTTCAAGTTGTAGAACTACCTCAAGGATGATCAATGGAAACAGGATGCACCTCAGCTCAATTTCCAGTATCATAGCAAATGGTCTGAATACTTATGTAAATAAGGTATTTCTGTTTTTGCAAACATTTCTAAACCTGTTTTTGTTGTGTCATTATGGGGTGTTGTGTGTAGATTGAGGGGAAAAATGTATTAATATATTGTTAGTTACGCTGTAACATAACAATGTGGAAAAAGTGAAGGGGTCTGAATACTTTCTGAATGCACTGTAGATGTGCAGTTGCAATTTATAATGCTGTCAACATTCTAACTATACCCAGTACTAGGCATCTCTGAGGCAGTATTACATTCATGTCTGGACCTTTTCTGTCGGCAGCTTACAATCTGGCCAAGGAGCAGAGACTGAACTTTGGAGACGACATCCCGAGTGCCCTGCGGGTCGCTAAGAAGAAGCGCTGGAATAGCATTGAGGAGAAGCGCATCAACCAGGAGAACAAGCTGCATGCATATCTCACCAAACTTATCCTAGCAGAGAAGGAGAGGTGAGGGAGGGACCGGGAGCTAGGCTTTTGGGCAGATAATCATACTAGTGTATGAGCAAAATGTCTGCACTGATATTCCTACATTTTGGCCCATTCCACCTGACAGCTGGTGTAACTGAGTCAGGTTTGTCGGCCTCTTTGCTCGCACACGCTTTTTCAGTTCTGCCCACACATTTTCTATAGGATTGAGGTCAGGGCTCTGTGATGACAACTCCAATACCTTGACTTTGTTGTCCTTACGCCATTTTCCCACAACTTTTTCGGTCCGAGAACCTTCTAGAGCCACGTACCTCACCACGCACTATCGACCTGGGGTCTAGAACAGGTTTCTAAAGTTTCGTAACTCTAGTTCTGACGGTTCTTTTTTAGCTCGAACAAAGCTAACTAATGTATATCTCAGTGTATGTCTCTACGCACCCCAATGTGTCCCTCCTTCCAAGCTGTGCTTGTGTGTGATTTAGTTTTTCTTTGAAATTTTATGGGAAAAATGACATTTACAGTTCATGGGGGTTGCCTAATCACACACATGAAGTTTTGGAAAGATCTGACTTTTTAACCCTTTGAAACATCCCCTGTGACACCAATTATGGCACTTCCGGTTGGCACAGGAAGCTATAGGTAAACACATATCCTCATTGGGGTATGCCTTTACAGAATCCTGAGTTTTAAGTGTTTATGTTAAGAACTGACCGATTTACACAGGGTTGAATGCACTATTTAAATGTGAGGGCTCAATGTATGAGTTGCAACAGCACCTCACCACACGCAGCAGCAACTGTTGCTGATGCTGCCTATCTTTCTTTTCTAGTTTGTGAGAAGACAAAGAACAGGGCCATTCTTTCACCTGACAGCTAGCCAGCCGGAGAGACGGGGAACAGGATAGGGAAACAGTGCGCAGCGGGCGCTGCAGAGCCACCAGAGAAGATGGCTAGCAGCCCAGAGAAGAGTTCCACAGCACAGGAGCTGAAGGAGCAGGGAAGCTGCTACCAGGAAGCTGCCACCTGCTACAGCAAAACCATAGTGAGTAGCAAGCTACTGCTCTTAAGGGGAATGATGATGTAAAATGTCTACACCTTTTCAGATGACTGAAAGTCTATATGATATGAGATATTGACACTGTCCTATTCACCTACTCTGAATAGATGTCAGAATAGAAGTAGCTTGGTCTGATGCACTCTTACAAAAATAGCTTGTGCAATATGTAGGCCTAACGTGCGTGGTTGCACCTGTGTGTGTGTATACATCTTGCCAACAGAACCGTAACCCCTCAGTGGCGGTGTACTACACCAACCGTACTCTGTGCCAAGTGAAGCTGCAAGCAGAACGACAAAGCCCTGGCGGACTGCAAGCACGCGCTGGAACTGGACCCCCATTCTGTCAAAGCCCACTTCTTCCTGGTCCAGTGTCACCTGGAGCTGGAGAACTACAACGAGGCCATCGGCAACCTGCAGAGAAGTAAGGACCAACCCTCAAGGCCAGTTTCCTAGACACAGATTAAGTTTGGGCCTGTATTCACTAAGGGTCCGATTTAGGAAATTACGCCTTTCCTATATACTTTTTAGTAGTTGGTATTCAGAGTAACCTTATTAAGGTGCGTAACAGGCTTTGTAGGCGTGGTTCACTTGCGCACGCCAAATAAGTGTAATTGAACTGCTAGAAACCTCCCCACTGGCTGGCCAACAGATGTTCTCGTGGAGTTTTTATTCAATAGGGTTTTCAGTACATTTGTCTTAATAAGTCATCCCTTTAAATACAGTACACCTTTTCACTTTGGTTTTTGTCAACAGACTCAATAGAATATATTGAGAGAACGGGTTCAGAATAGTATGGATCAATGAAGGAAAGATATCTAAATATATGCATATTTGTCTCCGTTTCAACACCAGTTGGTAGATTTTAAAAAAAATACTCTGATCTTGTAGGTTATTTAGGGTTAGGAAAGTATTTATGAATCATAAAAAAATAGCTTGGAGAGCCTTTCGGCATGAAAGAAAGTAAACAGTGGTTTGATTCATTCTAAAAATTGCCACACTCACTATTTTAACCTGGGGTAATGTTGGAATATTTGTGTACATAGAGAATAGTGTACAATAGCTATACCCACATCTATTGCCTGCACCAACCATGGAACTGGGTGATAACACAGCCAAGTATGGTGCCATACATCGGGTTCAAACTGCTGTCTTAATCAGTGTTCCGCTCCATAAACGATTTAATTAGCCTTTTATTTTTTTATGTTATCAATTGTTACTAATGATCCTTAGCAATAGCCACATGGCCGTGACGGCGTTTACAGAGGAAGCAAATAAAGGTAAACCAAACTTAGGTTAGGTTATACCTACTGAAGGGAACTAATAGTAAATTGGCAGTTGAATAAGTGTTATTATTATGCCTACTCACAGTCGATACTGATAGTGGTTAATATTTAATATGATAGAAATAGGAGACAAAGTCGGGGTAGCCTATAATTAAGACATTCAGGAGTGTCCATCCCTGCAAGTTAAAAGGCCGTACAATAAAATTCTGCATAATGGCACGGCATGTCCCAGTGTGTAATCTTGGTTTCATCAGCCCAGAAAATATTGTTTCTCATGTCTGAGAGGCCTTCAAGTTGTAGAACTACCTCAAGGATGATCAATGGAAACAGGATGCACCTCAGCTCAATTTCCAGTATCATAGCAAATGGTCTGAATACTTATGTAAATAAGGTATTTCTGTTTTTGCAAACATTTCTAAACCTGTTTTTGTTGTGTCATTATGGGGTGTTGTGTGTAGATTGAGGGAAAAAATGTATTAATATATTGTTAGTTACGCTGTAACATAACAATGTGGAAAAAGTGAAGGGGTCTGAATACTTTCTGAATGCACTGTAGATGTGCAGTTGCAATTTATAATGCTGTCAACATTCTAACTATACCCAGTACTAGGCATCTCTGAGGCAGTATTACTGTTTTCAATGGACTACATTCATGTCTGGACCTTTTCTGTCGGCAGCTTACAATCTGGCCAAGGAGCAGAGACTGAACTTTGGAGACGACATCCCGAGTGCCCTGCGGGTCGCTAAGGAGAAGCGCATCAACCAGGAGAACAAGCTGCATGCATATCTCACCAAACTTATCCTAGCAGAGAAGGAGAGGTGAGGGAGGGACCGGGACTTTGTTGTCCTTACGCCATTTTCCCACAACTTTTTCGGTCCGAGAACCTTCTAGAGCCACGTACCTCACCACGCACTATCGACCTGGGGTCTAGAACAGGTTTCTAAAGTTTCGTAACTCTAGGTCTGACGGTTCTTTTTTAGCTCGAACAAAGCTAACTAATGTACATCTCAGTGTATGTCTCTACGCACCCCAATGTGTCCCTCCTTCCAAGCTGTGCTTGTGTGTGATTTAGTTTTTCTTTGAAATTTTATGGGAAAAATGGCTGATTTACAGTTCATGGGGGTTGCCTAATCACACACATGAAGTTTTGGAAAGATCTGACTTTTTTAACCCTTTGAAACAGCCCCTGTGACACCAATTATGGCACTTCCGGTTGGCACAGGAAGCTATAGGTAAACGCATATCCTTATTGGGGTATGCCTTTACAGAATCATGAGTTTTAAGTGTTTATGTTAAGAACTGACCGATTTACACAGGGTTGAATGCACTATTTATCACAAACTGCTGGTTGGGTATGGAAAAACACGTTTAGGGTGATTTTAACCACTTCCGGTTGCTTCAGGAAGCTTAGAATCGACACAGGTAGACGTTGTAATCTGTGAGATAAAAAAAAAACTGTTTTACTGTTAAGGGTTAATGCCACGCGGTCAAGGTTAGGCTTGCACAGATCGGGAGGACCTCAAGAACGTACCTGAGGTCGAATTGTGCTTCTCACCCTAACGGTTCTCTCACTGTCACCCAAAAGCAAATGACATTTAGGGCCAGGCTTCATTTTGGGCCTACTTTTTTCACGGTCGCTGCACTCAGAGCGAGCTACGGTCAAGCGGGGCATCTCGTTGAACTCGGAACGGCCTAGAGAATATGGAAATGCCATTGCAGGCTCTGTGTGTCTTTAAGCACCGCACTTTGTCACTCCATCCTTGCTGTGTGTGTGTGTGTGTGTGTGAGAGAGCTTTTCTTTGACATCTGTTGGGAGAAATGACTGATTTACAGTTCATGGGGGAAAAAACAACATAACTTCCAAAGGTTTTCAACCACATTTCGTGAACATGAGAATATTTCTACCATAAAACTACTACACAATTGTGTGTACTTTACTCAGAAAATATCCTTTTAGTCAGATTTCCAACATTGGTGATTAACATGATTTAATATGACTTTTGAGGCAATCTCTACAGAAACACTACTAAAGGCCAGAATGGAGGTATAATTTGTAGAATTTCAACCATGAGATCTTTTTCAATAATAATAGAAATAATTGTATGTATTTTACTCACAAAATATCATTTTAGTCAGTTATCCAACATTGGTGATTAACATTAGGCAATTTCTATCATAAAATTACAACACAACAGAAGTGAAGTGCCATTTGGAGAATTTCAACCTCGGAGATATTTTATAATATTTGAGGAAATCAATTTTACGTATTTTAACAGGCAAAGCATAATTTCCAAAAGATTTCAAACACTTTGGGAAATGCGTGCCTCTAGTGAAATTGCATGTTTGGATAGCGCGCGGAGGTGATCGTGCGGCAGAGTCGATTTCCGCGCTTATAAACGCAAGGTCGTTACAGTATTTTATCAGCAAAACATAATTTCAAAAATATTTCAAACACTTGTTAATATGATGTAATATGACCTTGAGGCAATTTCTACCACAAAACTACTAATGGTAAGGATTGGTTTTGGGGTAATGGTAACTTTTTTGTTATTGAATCTTACCTCGCGGTGCTCCGTCGTATATCCGACGTCAGCATGACAACAAACTAGCTAGCTCTTAGCTCTGTTATAGTATAGTTACAGTTCAATGGGAAAAGCAAATCAATGAAGGACTTGAAATTGAAATATACTGGCACATCAATCGTCTGTATATGAAATTAATTTGAACGGGTGAGGTTAAAGATGTTTGTTTTTGTGTGTAGTTCACCACTAATCGGTAGCTAGGTAACGTTAGTTTAATAACCGACATTTGAGCTAGGCTAGCTGTTAGCTAACGCTTGACTTTATCATCATGAGATAACGTTACATTAGACATACATGTGGCTAAATCATTGGGTGAAGAGGCGTATTCTGGAGGGGGAGTTCTGTTAGGAGCTGTGACGTTCGTTCTGAACATTAAACAAGCATCGCTAGCGATATGTTTTTGGAGGCGTAATGACCTTATCTTTCATATCCGTGATAACCCATTTTCAAAAAACTACAATTTAAATTGATACACAGCTTTATAGGGCTGGGGTTCCCACACGACCATATTTCCATCTCACAGCGCTTATTTACGGAAGACAGAGTGGACTAATTAGCAATCTGTTTCTCCGAATACGCCTGCTGTGTGAAGACAGACGCCACAAACGTGTTGTTACTGAAAAATACTGTTCTGTGTTAACCGGTTAAGACCGTGTACAGTAGGTGTGTATTTTTTTGCATTAGTGAAATTATTTTGATGTGATATGAACCTAGAGGGATTTATTTCAAGAACCGTAACGTTACTGCAACTGAGAATCGATTCACGTTTAGATGGCTTCCAGAGCTAATTCTCCCTTTAAATATAACATGTACCTAAGGTCATTGGACAAAGGAGTAACGCTAGGCTAAGTTTACTCCACTATTGGGCTAGCGTTAGCATCGTTGCTTAGCTGTGGGATTTGGACGTTGCATTGTAGCAGACGTTTGACTCAGTAAACCATATCAGCAAACCAATGGGGAAAGTCCACGGTCTTTACCAACGCAACTAGCTAGCTAGCTACCTTGTTTTGTGTAGTGACACAGGGACTGAGGGAGGGCGCAACGTCAGCCATTAGCTACTTAGCGTAGTTTTGACATAGTGTGGTCATGGCCAGGTGGTGTGCCCGATAATGACTGGTTTTAATGCGTCTCAACCATTGACTTCAGCATCTTAGTTGCACAACCATATGTTGATGCATAACTAGCTAGCCAGTGAAATGTGAGGGCTCAATGTATGAGTTGCAACAGCACCTCACCACACGCAGCAGCAAAGCATCGACTGTTGCTGATGCTGCCTATCTTTCTTTTCTAGTTTGTGAGAAGACAAAGAACAGGGCCATTCTTTCACCTGACAGCTAGCCAGCCGGAGAGACGGGGAACAGGATAGGGAAACAGTGCGCAGCGGGCGCTGCAGAGCCACCAGAGAAGATGGCTAGCAGCCCAGAGAAGAGTTCCACAGCACAGGAGCTGAAGGAGCAGGGCAACCGACTGTTCCTCTGCCGCAAGTACCAGGAAGCTGCCACCTGCTACAGCAAAACCATAGTGAGTAGCAAGCTACTGCTCTTAAGGGGAATGATGATGTAAAATGTCTACACCTTTTCAGATGACTGAAAGTCTATATGATATGAGATATTGACACTGTCCTATTCACCTACTCTGAATAGATGTCAGAATAGAAGTAGCTTGGTCTGATGCACTCTTACAAAAATAGCTTGTGCAATATGTAGGCCTAACGTGCGTGGTTGCACCTGTGTGTGTGTATACATCTTGCCAACAGAACCGTAACCCCTCAGTGGCGGTGTACTACACCAACCGTACTCTGTGCCAAGTGAAGCTGCAAGCAGAACGACAAAGCCCTGGCGGACTGCAAGCACGCGCTGGAACTGGACCCCCATTCTGTCAAAGCCCACTTCTTCCTGGTCCAGTGTCACCTGGAGCTGGAGAACTACAACGAGGCCATCGGCAACCTGCAGAGAGGTAAGGACCAACCCTCAAGGCCAGTTTCCTAGACACAGATTAAGTTTGGGCCTGTATTCACTAAGGGTCCGATTTAGGAAATTACGCCTTTCCTATATACTTTTTAGTAGTTGGTATTCAGAGTAACCTTATTAAGGTGCGTAACAGGCTTTGTAGGCGTGGTTCACTTGCGCACGCCAAATAAGTGTAATTGAACTGCTAGAAACCTCCCCACTGGCTGGCCAACAGATGTTCTCGTGGAGTTTTTATTCAATAGGGTTTTCAGTACATTTGTCTTAATAAGTCATCCCTTTAAATACAGTACACCTTTTCACTTTGGTTTTTGTCAACAGACTCAATAGAATATATTGAGAGAACGGGTTCAGAATATTATGGATCAATGAAGGAAAGATATCTAAATATATGCATATTTGTCTCCGTTTCAACACCAGTTGGTAGATTTAAAAAAAAATACTCTGATCTTGTAGGTTATTTAGGGTTAGGAAAGTATTTATGAATCATAAAAAAATAGCTTGGAGAGCCTTTCGGCATGAAAGAAAGTAAACAGTGGTTTGATTCATTCTAAAAATTGCCACACTCACTATTTTAACCTGGGGTAATGTTGGAATATTTGTGTACATAGAGAATAGTGTACAATAGCTATACCCACATCTATTGCCTGCACCAACCATGGAACTGGGTGATAACACAGCCAAGTATGGTGCCATACATCGGGTTCAAACTGCTGTCTTAATCCGTGTTCCGCTCCATAAACGATTTAATTAGCCTTTTATTTTTTTATGTTATCAATTGTTACTAATGATCCTTAGCAATAGCCACATGGCCGTGACGGCGTTTACAGAGGAAGCAAATAAAGGTAAACCAAACTTAGGTTAGGTTATACCTACTGAAGGGAACTAATAGTAAATTGGCAGTTGAATAAGTGTTATTATTATGCCTACTCACAGTCGATACTGATAGTGGTTAATATTTAAAATGATAGAAATAGGAGACAAAGTCGGGGTAGCCCATAATTAAGACATTCAGGAGTGTCCATCCCTGCAAGTTAAAAGGCCGTACAATAAAATTCTGCATAATGGCACGGCATGTCCCAGTGTGTAATCTTGGTTTCATCAGCCCAGAAAATATTGTTTCTCATGTCTGAGAGGCCTTCAAGTTGTAGAACTACCTCAAGGATGATCAATGGAAACAGGATGCACCTCAGCTCAATTTCCAGTATCATAGCAAATGGTCTGAATACTTATGTAAATAAGGTATTTCTGTTTTTGCAAACATTTCTAAACCTGTTTTTGTTGTGTCATTATGGGGTGTTGTGTGTAGATTGAGGGGAAAAATGTATTAATATATTGTTAGTTACGCTGTAACATAACAATGTGGAAAAAGTGAAGGGGTCTGAATACTTTCTGAATGCACTGTAGATGTGCAGTTGCAATTTATAATGCTGTCAACATTCTAACTATACCCAGTACTAGGCATCTCTGAGGCAGTATTACATTCATGTCTGGACCTTTTCTGTCGGCAGCTTACAATCTGGCCAAGGAGCAGAGACTGAACTTTGGAGACGACATCCCGAGTGCCCTGCGGGTCGCTAAGAAGAAGCGCTGGAATAGCATTGAGGAGAAGCGCATCAACCAGGAGAACAAGCTGCATGCATATCTCACCAAACTTATCCTAGCAGAGAAGGAGAGGTGAGGGAGGGACCGGGAGCTAGGCTTTTGGGCAGATAATCATACTAGTGTATGAGCAAAATGTCTGCACTGATATTCCTAAATTTTGGCCCATTCCACCTGACAGCTGGTGTAACTGAGTCAGGTTTGTCGGCCTCTTTGCTCGCACACGCTTTCTCAGTTCTGCCCACAAATGTTCTATAGGATTGAGGTCAGGGCTCTGTGATGACAACTCCAATACCTTGACTTTGTTGTCCTTATGCCATTTTTCCACAACTTTTTCGGTCCGAGAACCTTCTAGAGCCACGTACCTCACCACGCACTTTCGACCTGGGGTCTAGAACAGGTTTCTAAAGTTTCGTAACTCTAGGTCTGACGGTTCTTTTTTAGCTCGAACAAAGCTAACTAATGAAGGCAGTGTATGTCTCTACGCACCCCAATGTGTCCCTCCTTCCAAGCTGTGCTTGTGTGTGATTTAGTTTTTCTTTGAAATTTTATGGGAAAAATGATTTACAGTTCATGGGGGTTGCCTAATCACACACATGAAGTTTTGGAAAGATCTGACTTTTTTAACCCTTTGAAACAGCCCCTGTGACACCAATTATGGCACTTCCGGTTGGCACAGGAAGCTATAGGTAAACGCATATCCTTATTGGGGTATGCCTTTACAGAATCCTGAGTTTTAAGTGTTTATGTTAAGAACTGACCGATTTACACAGGGTTGAATGCACTATTTATCACAAACTGCTGGTTAGGTATGAAAAAAACACGTTTAGGGTGATTTTAACCACTTCCGGTTGCTTCAGGAAGCTTAGAATCGACACAGGTAGACCTCATAGTGTCCTGATGGACTGTCATTGAAGACAGGTTCATAAGGCATTCATAACCCACATAGGCTTCAGGTTGACTTTAGAGGAGCAGGCAATGTATTCTTATGGGGAGAGATGTCGTTGTAATCTATGAGATCAAAAAAAAACTGTTTTACTGTTAAGGGTTAATGCCACACGGTCAAGGTTAGGCTTGCACAGATCGGGAGGACCTCAGGAACGTACCTGAGGTCGAATTGTGCTTCTCACCCTAACGGTTCTCTCACTGTCACCCAAAAGCAAATGACATTTAGGGCCAGGCTTCATTTTGGGCCTACTTTTTTCACGGTCGCTGCATTCAGAGCGAGCTACGGTCAAGCGGGGCATCTCGTTGAACTCGGAACGGCCTAGAGAATATGGAAATGCCATTGCAGGCTCTGTGTGTCTTTAAGCACCGCACTTTGTCACTCCATCCTTGCTGTGTGTGTGTGTGTGTGAGAGAGCTTTTCTTTGACATCTGCTGGGGGAAATGACTGATTTACAGTTCATTGGGGTTGCCTAATCACTCATATGAAGTTTTGAAAAGATCTGACCTTTTTAACCCTTGGAAACAGCACCATTTTAAGACACTTCCGGTTTACACAGGAAGCTGAAAGTGAACACATTGAGTTAAGTCTTTATGTTAAGGGAATTCATACAATGTCAATTTGGTGATGTTCAAAAATAGTTTAAAAAAAAAATGTTTTAACAGTTACAGATCCAGTTGCAGCGTGTTCATTCGAATCTTTTTAAAGTGTGCTTCGGAGTTCTACGAGATTTCTGTGATTTTCTGAAATAACACACACTCACTAAACACTCCGTAAATAAGTCAGTTCTTAATAAGCCCACCCGACCCATCTAGCCACCTGGAAATGCAAATGCGCTACGCTAAATGCTAATAGTACTCGTTAAAACTCAAACGTTCATTAAAACACACACATGCAGGGTATTGAATTAAAGCTACACTCGTTGTGAATCTAGCCAACAAGTCAGATTTTTAAAATGCTTTTCGGCGAAAGCATGAGAAGCTATTATCTGATAGCATGCAACACCCCGAAATACCTGAAGGCGACGTAAACAAAAGAATTAGCGTAGCCGGCGCTACACAAATAGCAGAAATAAAATGTAAAAAACATTCATTACCTTTGACGAGCTTCTTTGTTGGCACTCCTATATGCCCCATAAACATCACTATTGGGTCTTTTTTTTCAATTAAATCGGTCCATATATACCCAAAATATCCATCTATGGAAACTGTGATTCAGAAAAAAACAGTTTCAAAACGCAGCGTCATTTTTTTTAAATTAAAAAGGTCGACGATAAACTTTCACAAAACACTTCTGTAATCCAACTTTAGGTATTAGTAAACGTTAATAATCTATCAAATTGATCACGGGGCGATGTGTAATTCAATAGCTCCACGTCTTCAAATCATGTTCGGAAATCTCTCTTCCAAAACTTCCTGTCGGAGACCGGATGGAATGGGGTTTCTTCTTTGTTTGACCAAGAAATAACTCCCAGAAATTGACAAGACTGGCGACATCGTGTGGAAGCGGAAGGAATTGCAATCTCAGCACCATTTAATTTGGTGTCCCTTAAACGATACATGCAAGTGGCGCATGGATATTTTTTCCAGTTTTCAGTGACCAGTTTTTCTTGCGCTTTTCGATGCCGTGATCACAGCCGTGATTTAACCAGTTTTAGAAACGTGAGAGTGTTTTCTATCCACACATACTAATCATATGCATATACTATATTCCTGGCATGAGTAGCAGGACGCTGAAATGTTGCGCGATTTTTAACAGAATGTTCGAAAAAGTAGGGGGTAGGCTTAACACTTAAAACTCAGGATTCTGTAAAGGGCATACCCCAATGAGGATATGTGTTTACCTATAGCTTCCTGTGCCAACCGGAAGTGCCATAATTGGTGTCAGAGGGGCTGTTTCAAAGGGTTAAAAAAAAGTCAGATCTTTCCAAAACTTCATTTGTGTGATTAGGCAACCCCCATGAACTGTAAATCAGTCATTTCTCCCAACAGATGTAAAAGAAAAGCTCTCACACACACACACACACACACACACACACACACACACACAGATTACGACACCTCTCCCTCATTCCTGAGGTCCTCCCGATCTGTGCAAGCCTAACCTTGACCGTGTGGCATTAACCCTTAACAGTAAAACTGTTTTTTTTTGATCTCACAGATTACAACGACATCTCTCCCCATAGGAATACATTGCCTGCTCCTCTAAAGTCAGAGGACGCATGGCTTTCGACCTTCGTCTCTCCCGAGCCCGTATGGGAGTTGTAGCGATGAGACAAGATAGTAACTACTAACAATTGGATACCATGAAATTGGGGGAAAAAAGGGGGGGAAAAACAACATAACTTCCAAAAGTTTTCAACCACTTTTCGTGAACATGAGAATATTTCTACCATAAAACTACTACACGATTTTGTGTACTTTACTCAGAAAATATCATTTTAGTCAGATTTCCAACATTGGTGATTAACATGATTTAATATGACTTTTGAGGCAATTTCTACAGAAACACTACTAAAGGACATAATGGAGGTATAATTTGTAGAATTTCAACCATGAGATCTTTTTCAATAATAATATAAATAATTGTATGCATTTTAGTCAGTGACATTGGTGATTAACATTAGGCAATTTCTATCATAAAATTACAACACAACAGAAGTGAAGTGCCATTTGGAGAATTTCAACCTCGGAGATATTTTATAATATTTGAGGAAATCAATTTTACGTATTTTAACAGGCAAAGCATAATTTCCAAAAGATTTCAAACACTTTGGGAAATGCGTGCCTCTAGTGAAATTGCATGTTTGGATAGCGCGCGGAGGTGATCGTGCGGCAGAGTCGATTTCCGCGCTTATAAACGCAAGGTCGTTACAGTATTTTATCAGCAAAACATAATTTCCAAAATATTTCAAACACTTGTTGTTAACATGATGTAATATGACCTTGAGGCAATTTCTACCATAAAACTACTAATGGTAAGGATTGGTTTTGGGGTATTGGTAACTTTTTTGTTATTGAATCTTACCTCGCGGTGCTCCGTCGTATATCCGACGTCAGCATGACAACAAACTAGCTAGCTCTTAGCTCTCTGTTATAGTATAGTTACAGTTCAATGGGAAAAGCAAATCAATTAAGACTTGAAATATACTGGCACATCAATCGTCTGTATATGACATTCATTTGAAAGGGTGAGGTTAAAGATGTTTGTTTTTGTGTGTAGTTCACCACTAATCGGTAGCTAGGTAACGTTAGTTTAATAACCGAAATTTGAGCTAGGCTAGCTGTTAGCTAACGCTTGACTTTATCATCATGAGATAATGTTACATTAGACATACATGTGGCTAAATCATTGGGTGAAGAGGCGTATTCTGGAGGGGGAGTTCTGTTAGGAGCCGTGACGTTCGTTCTGAACATTAAACAAGCATCGCTAGCGATATGTTTTTGGAGGCGTAATGACCTTATCTTTCATATCCGTGATAACCCATTTTCAAAAAATTTTAATTGATACACAGCTTTATAGGGCTGGGGTTCCCACACGACCATATTTCCATCTCACAGCGCTTATTTACGGAAGACATAGTGGACTACCTGAGCTAATTAGCAATCTGTTTCTCCGAATACGCCTGCTGTGTGAAGACAGACGCCACAAACGTGTTGTTACTGAAAAATACTGTTCTGTGTTAACCTGTTAAGACCGTGTACAGTAGGTGTGTATTTTTTTGCATTAGTGAAATTATTTTGATGTGATATGAACCTAGAGGGATTTATTTCAAGAACCGTAACGTTACTGCAACTGAGAATCGATTCACGTTTAGATGGCTTCCAGAGCTAATTCTCCCTTTAAATATAACATGTAAATAAGGTCATTGGACAAAGGAGTAACGCTAGGCTAATTTTACTCCACTATTGGGCTAGCGTTAGCATCGTTGCTTAGCTATGGGATTTGGACGTTGCATTGTAGCAGACGTTTGACTCAGTAAACCATATCAGCAAACCAATGGGGAAAGTCCACGGTCTTTGCCAACGCAACTAGCTACCTTGTTTTGTGTAGTGACACAGGGACTGAGGGAGGGCGCAACGTCAGCCATTAGCTAGTTAGCGTAGTTTTGACATAGTGTGGTCATGGCCAGGTGGTGTGCCCGATAATGACTGGTTTTAATGCGTCTCAACCATTGACTTCAGCATCTTAGTTGCACAACCATATGTTGATGCATAACTAGCTAGCCAGTGAAATGTGAGGGCTCAATGTATGAGTTGCAACAGCACCTCACCACACGCAGCAGCAACTGTTGCTGATGCTGCCTATCTTTCTTTTCTAGTTTGTGAGAAGACAAAGAACAGGGCCATTCTTTCACCTGACAGCTAGCCAGCCGGAGAGACGGGGAACAGGATAGGGAAACAGTGCCCAGCGGGCGCTGCAGAGCCACCAGAGAAGATGGCTAGCAGCCCAGAGAAGAGTTCCACAGCACAGGAGCTGAAGGAGCAGGGCAACCAACTGTTCCTCTGCCGCAAGTACCAGGAAGCTGCCACCTGCTACAGCAAAACCATAGTGAGTAGCAAGCTACTGCTCTTAAGGGGAATGATGATGTAAAATGTCTACACCTTTTCAGATGACTGAAAGTCTATATGATATGAGATATTGACACTGTCCTATTCACCTACTCTGAATAGATGTCAGAATAGAAGTAGCTTGGTCTGATGCACTCTTACAAAAATAGCTTGTGCAATATGTAGGCCTAACGTGCGTGGTTGCACCTGTGTGTGTGTGTATACATCTTGCCAACAGAACCGTAACCCCTCAGTGGCGGTGTACTACACCAACCGTACTCTGTGCCAAGTGAAGCTGCAAGCAGAACGACAAAGCCCTGGCGGACTGCAAGCACGCGCTGGAACTGGACCCCCATTCTGTCAAAGCCCACTTCTTCCTGGTCCAGTGTCACCTGGAGCTGGAGAACTACAACGAGGCCGTCGGCAACCTGCAGAGAGGTCAGGACCAACCCTCAAGGCCAGTTTCCTAGACACAGATTAAGTTTGGGCCTGTATTCACTAAGGGTCCGATTTAGGAAATTACGCCTTTCCTATATACTTTTTAGTAGTTGGTATTCAGAGTAACCTTATTAAGGTGCGTAACAGGCTTTGTAGGCGTGGTTCACTTGCGCACGCCAAATAAGTGTAATTGAACTGCTAGAAACCTTCCCACTGGCTGGCCAACAGATGTTCTCGTGGAGTTTTTATTCAATAGGGTTTTCAGTACATTTGTCTTAATAAGTCATCCCTTTAAATACAGTACACCTTTTCACTTTGGTTTTTGTCAACAGACTCAATAGAATATATTGAGAGAACGGGTTCAGAATATTATGGATCAATGAAGGAAAGATATCTAAATATATGCATATTTGTCTCCGTTTCAACACCAGTTGGTAGATTTAAAAAAAATACTCTGATCTTGTACCTACAAGATCAGAGTATTTTTTTTACATTTAGGGTTAGGAAAGTATTTATGAATCATAAAAAAATAGCTTGGAGAACCTTTCGGCATGAAAGAAAGTAAACAGTGGTTTGATTCATTCTAAAAATTGCCACACTCACTTATTTAACCTGTGGTAATGTTGGAATATTTGTGTACATAGAGAATAGTGTACAACATCTATTGCCTGCACCAACCATGGAACTGGGTGATGACACAGCCAAGTATGGTGCCATACATCGGGTTCAAACTGCTGTCTTAATCAGTGTTCCGCTCCATAAACGATTTAATTAGCCTTTTATTATGTTATCAATTGTTACTAATGATCCTTAGCAATAGCCACATGGCCGTGACGGCGTTTACAGAGGAAGCAAATAAAGGTAAACCTTTAGGGGTTAGGTTATACCTACTGAAGGGAACTAATAGTAAATTGGCAGTTGAATAAGTGTTATTATTATGCCTACTCACAGTCGATACTGATAGCGGTTAATATTTAACATGATAGAAATAGGAGACAAAGTCGGGGTAGCCTATAATTAAGACATTCAGGAGTGTCCATCCCTGCAAGTTAAAAGGCCGTACAATAAAATTCTGCATAATGGCACGGCATGTCCCAGTGTGTAATCTTGGTTTCATCAGCCCAGAAAATATTGTTTCTCATGTCTGAGAGGCCTTCAAGCTGTAGAACTACCTCAAGGATGATCAATGGAAACAGGATGCACCTCAGCTCAATTTCCAGTATCATAGCAAATGGTCTGAATACTTATGTAAATAAGGTATTTCTGTTTTTGCAAACATTTCTAAACCTGTTTTTGTTGTGTCATTATGGGGTGTTGTGTGTAGATTGAGGGGAAAAATGTATTAATATATTGTTAGTTACGCTGTAACATAACAATGTGGAAAAAGTGAAGGGGTCTGAATACTTTCTGAATGCACTGTAGATGTGCAGTTGCAATTTATAATGCTGTCAACATTCTAACTATACCCAGTACTAGGCATCTCTGAGGCAGTATTACATTCATGTCTGGACCTTTTCTGTCGGCAGCTTACAATCTGGCCAAGGAGCAGAGACTGAACTTTGGAGACGACATCCCGAGTGCCCTGCGGGTCGCTAAGAAGAAGCGCTGGAATAGCATTGAGGAGAAGCGCATCAACCAGGAGAACAAGCTGCATGCATATCTCACCAAACTTATCCTAGCAGAGAAGGAGAGGTGAGGGAGGGACCGGGAGCTAGGCTTTTGGGCAGATAATCATACTAGTGTATGAGCAAAATGTCTGCACTGATATTCCTACATTTTGGCCCATTCCACCTGACAGCTGGTGTAACTGAGTCAGGTTTGTCGGCCTCTTTGCTCGCACACGCTTTTTCAGTTCTGCCCACACATTTTCTATAGGATTGAGGTCAGGGCTCTGTGATGACAACTCCAATACCTTGACTTTGTTGTCCTTACGCCATTTTCCCACAACTTTTTCGGTCCGAGAACCTTCTAGAGCCACGTACCTCACCACGCACTATCGACCTGGGGTCTAGAACAGGTTTCTAAAGTTTCGTAACTCTAGTTCTGACGGTTCTTTTTTAGCTCGAACAAAGCTAACTAATGTATATCTCAGTGTATGTCTCTACGCACCCCAATGTGTCCCTCCTTCCAAGCTGTGCTTGTGTGTGATTTAGTTTTTCTTTGAAATTTTATGGGAAAAATGACATTTACAGTTCATGGGGGTTGCCTAATCACACACATGAAGTTTTGGAAAGATCTGACTTTTTAACCCTTTGAAACATCCCCTGTGACACCAATTATGGCACTTCCGGTTGGCACAGGAAGCTATAGGTAAACACATATCCTCATTGGGGTATGCCTTTACAGAATCCTGAGTTTTAAGTGTTTATGTTAAGAACTGACCGATTTACACAGGGTTGAATGCACTATTTAAATGTGAGGGCTCAATGTATGAGTTGCAACAGCACCTCACCACACGCAGCAGCAACTGTTGCTGATGCTGCCTATCTTTCTTTTCTAGTTTGTGAGAAGACAAAGAACAGGGCCATTCTTTCACCTGACAGCTAGCCAGCCGGAGAGACGGGGAACAGGATAGGGAAACAGTGCCCAGCGGGCGCTGCAGAGCCACCAGAGAAGATGGCTAGCAGCCCAGAGAAGAGTTCCACAGCACAGGAGCTGAAGGAGCAGGGCAACCAACTGTTCCTCTGCCGCAAGTACCAGGAAGCTGCCACCTGCTACAGCAAAACCATAGTGAGTAGCAAGCTACTGCTCTTAAGGGGAATGATGATGTAAAATGTCTACACCTTTTCAGATGACTGAAAGTCTATATGATATGAGATATTGACACTGTCCTATTCACCTACTCTGAATAGATGTAGCTTGGTCTGATGCACTCTTACAAAAATAGCTTGTGCAATATGTAACGTGCGTGGTTGCACCTGTGTGTGTGTGTATACATCTTGCCAACAGAACCGTAACCCCTCAGTGGCGGTGTACTACACCAACCGTACTCTGTGCCAAGTGAAGCTGCAAGCAGAACGACAAAGCCCTGGCGGACTGCAAGCACGCGCTGGAACTGGACCCCCATTCTGTCAAAGCCCACTTCTTCCTGTGCCAGTGTCACCTGGAGCTGGAGAACTACAACGAGGCCATCGGCAACCTGCAGAGAGGTCAGGACCAACCCTCAAGGCCAGTTTCCTAGACACAGATTAAGTTTGGGCCTGTATTCACTAAGGGTCCGATTTAGGAAATTACGCCTTTCCTATATACTTTTTAGTAGTTGGTATTCAGAGTAACCTTATTAAGGTGCGTAACAGGCTTTGTAGGCGTGGTTCACTTGCGCACGCCAAATAAGTGTAATTGAACTGCTAGAAACCTTCCCACTGGCTGGCCAACAGATGTTCTCGTGGAGTTTTTATTCAATAGGGTTTTCAGTACATTTGTCTTAATAAGTCATCCCTTTAAATACAGTACACCTTTTCACTTTGGTTTTTGTCAACAGACTCAATAGAATATATTGAGAGAACGGGTTCAGAATATTATGGATCAATGAAGGAAAGATATCTAAATATATGCATATTTGTCTCCGTTTCAACACCAGTTGGTAGATTTTTAAAAAATACTCTGATCTTGTACCTACAAGATCAGAGTATTTTTTTTACATTTAGGGTTAGGAAAGTATTTATGAATCATAAAAAAATAGCTTGGAGAACCTTTCGGCATGAAAGAAAGTAAACAGTGGTTTGATTCATTCTAAAAATTGCCACACTCACTTATTTAACCTGTGGTAATGTTGGAGTATTTGTGTACATAGAGAATAGTGTACAACATCTATTGCCTGCACCAACCATGGAACTGGGTGATGACACAGCCAAGTATGGTGCCATACATCGGGTTCAAACTGCTGTCTTAATCAGTGTTCCGCTCCATAAACGATTTAATTAGCCTTTTATTATGTTATCAATTGTTACTAATGATCCTTAGCAATAGCCACATGGCCGTGACGGCGTTTACAGAGGAAGCAAATAAAGGTAAACCTTTAGGGGTTAGGTTATACCTACTGAAGGGAACTAATAGTAAATTGGCAGTTGAATAAGTGTTATTATTATGCCTACTCACAGTCGATACTGATAGCGGTTAATATTTAACATGATAGAAATAGGAGACAAAGTCGGGGTAGCCTATAATTAAGACATTCAGGAGTGTCCATCCCTGCAAGTTAAAAGGCCGTACAATAAAATTCTGCATAATGGCACGGCATGTCCCAGTGTGTAATCTTGGTTTCATCAGCCCAGAAAATATTGTTTCTCATGTCTGAGAGGCCTTCAAGTTGTAGAACTACCTCAAGGATGATCAATGGAAACAGGATGCACCTCAGCTCAATTTCCAGTATCATAGCAAATGGTCTGAATACTTATGTAAATAAGGTATTTCTGTTTTTGCAAACATTTCTAAACCTGTTTTTGTTGTGTCATTATGGGGTGTTGTGTGTAGATTGAGGGGAAAAATGTATTAATATATTGTTAGTTACGCTGTAACATAACAATGTGGAAAAAGTGAAGGGGTCTGAATACTTTCTGAATGCACTGTAGATGTGCAGTTGCAATTTATAATGCTGTCAACATTCTAACTATACCCAGTACTAGGCATCTCTGAGGCAGTATTACATTCATGTCTGGACCTTTTCTGTCGGCAGCTTACAATCTGGCCAAGGAGCAGAGACTGAACTTTGGAGACGACATCCCGAGTGCCCTGCGGGTCGCTAAGAAGAAGCGCTGGAATAGCATTGAGGAGAAGCGCATCAACCAGGAGAACAAGCTGCATGCATATCTCACCAAACTTATCCTAGCAGAGAAGGAGAGGTGAGGGAGGGACCGGGAGCTAGGCTTTTGGGCAGATAATCATACTAGTGTATGAGCAAAATGTCTGCACTGATATTCCTACATTTTGGCCCATTCCACCTGACAGCTGGTGTAACTGAGTCAGGTTTGTCGGCCTCTTTGCTCGCACACGCTTTTTCAGTTCTGCCCACACATTTTCTATAGGATTGAGGTCAGGGCTCTGTGATGACAACTCCAATACCTTGACTTTGTTGTCCTTACGCCATTTTCCCACAACTTTTTCGGTCCGAGAACCTTCTAGAGCCACGTACCTCACCACGCACTATCGACCTGGGGTCTAGAACAGGTTTCTAAAGTTTCGTAACTCTAGTTCTGACGGTTCTTTTTTAGCTCGAACAAAGCTAACTAATGTATATCTCAGTGTATGTCTCTACGCACCCCAATGTGTCCCTCCTTCCAAGCTGTGCTTGTGTGTGATTTAGTTTTTCTTTGAAATTTTATGGGAAAAATGACATTTACAGTTCATGGGGGTTGCCTAATCACACACATGAAGTTTTGGAAAGATCTGACTTTTTAACCCTTTGAAACATCCCCTGTGACACCAATTATGGCACTTCCGGTTGGCACAGGAAGCTATAGGTAAACACATATCCTCATTGGGGTATGCCTTTACAGAATCCTGAGTTTTAAGTGTTTATGTTAAGAACTGACCGATTTACACAGGGTTGAATGCACTATTTAAATGTGAGGGCTCAATGTATGAGTTGCAACAGCACCTCACCACACGCAGCAGCAACTGTTGCTGATGCTGCCTATCTTTCTTTTCTAGTTTGTGAGAAGACAAAGAACAGGGCCATTCTTTCACCTGACAGCTAGCCAGCCGGAGAGACGGGGAACAGGATAGGGAAACAGTGCCCAGCGGGCGCTGCAGAGCCACCAGAGAAGATGGCTAGCAGCCCAGAGAAGAGTTCCACAGCACAGGAGCTGAAGGAGCAGGGCAACCAACTGTTCCTCTGCCGCAAGTACCAGGAAGCTGCCACCTGCTACAGCAAAACCATAGTGAGTAGCAAGCTACTGCTCTTAAGGGGAATGATGATGTAAAATGTCTACACCTTTTCAGATGACTGAAAGTCTATATGATATGAGATATTGACACTGTCCTATTCACCTACTCTGAATAGATGTCAGAATAGAAGTAGCTTGGTCTGATGCACTCTTACAAAAATAGCTTGTGCAATATGTAACGTGCGTGGTTGCACCTGTGTGTGTGTGTGTATACATCTTGCCAACAGAACCGTAACCCCTCAGTGGCGGTGTACTACACCAACCGTACTCTGTGCCAAGTGAAGCTGCAAGCAGAACGACAAAGCCCTGGCGGACTGCAAGCACGCGCTGGAACTGGACCCCCATTCTGTCAAAGCCCACTTCTTCCTGTGCCAGTGTCACCTGGAGCTGGAGAACTACAACGAGGCCATCGGCAACCTGCAGAGAGGTCAGGACCAACCCTCAAGGCCAGTTTCCTAGACACAGATTAAGTTTGGGCCTGTATTCACTAAGGGTCCGATTTAGGAAATTACGCCTTTCCTATATACTTTTTAGTAGTTGGTATTCAGAGTAACCTTATTAAGGTGCGTAACAGGCTTTGTAGGCGTGGTTCACTTGCGCACGCCAAATAAGTGTAATTGAACTGCTAGAAACCTTCCCACTGGCTGGCCAACAGATGTTCTCGTGGAGTTTTTATTCAATAGGGTTTTCAGTACATTTGTCTTAATAAGTCATCCCTTTAAATACAGTACACCTTTTCACTTTGGTTTTTGTCAACAGACTCAATAGAATATATTGAGAGAACGGGTTCAGAATATTATGGATCAATGAAGGAAAGATATCTAAATATATGCATATTTGTCTCCGTTTCAACACCAGTTGGTAGATTTTTAAAAAATACTCTGATCTTGTACCTACAAGATCAGAGTATTTTTTTTACATTTAGGGTTAGGAAAGTATTTATGAATCATAAAAAAATAGCTTGGAGAACCTTTCGGCATGAAAGAAAGTAAACAGTGGTTTGATTCATTCTAAAAATTGCCACACTCACTTATTTAACCTGTGGTAATGTTGGAGTATTTGTGTACATAGAGAATAGTGTACAACATCTATTGCCTGCACCAACCATGGAACTGGGTGATGACACAGCCAAGTATGGTGCCATACATCGGGTTCAAACTGCTGTCTTAATCAGTGTTCCGCTCCATAAACGATTTAATTAGCCTTTTATTATGTTATCAATTGTTACTAATGATCCTTAGCAATAGCCACATGGCCGTGACGGCGTTTACAGAGGAAGCAAATAAAGGTAAACCTTTAGGGGTTAGGTTATACCTACTGAAGGGAACTAATAGTAAATTGGCAGTTGAATAAGTGTTATTATTATGCCTACTCACAGTCGATACTGATAGCGGTTAATATTTAACATGATAGAAATAGGAGACAAAGTCGGGGTAGCCTATAATTAAGACATTCAGGAGTGTCCATCCCTGCAAGTTAAAAGGCCGTACAATAAAATTCTGCATAATGGCACGGCATGTCCCAGTGTGTAATCTTGGTTTCATCAGCCCAGAAAATATTGTTTCTCATGTCTGAGAGGCCTTCAAGTTGTAGAACTACCTCAAGGATGATCAATGGAAACAGGATGCACCTCAGCTCAATTTCCAGTATCATAGCAAATGGTCTGAATACTTATGTAAATAAGGTATTTCTGTTTTTGCAAACATTTCTAAACCTGTTTTTGTTGTGTCATTATGGGGTGTTGTGTGTAGATTGAGGGGAAAAATGTATTAATATATTGTTAGTTACGCTGTAACATAACAATGTGGAAAAAGTGAAGGGGTCTGAATACTTTCTGAATGCACTGTAGATGTGCAGTTGCAATTTATAATGCTGTCAACATTCTAACTATACCCAGTACTAGGCATCTCTGAGGCAGTATTACATTCATGTCTGGACCTTTTCTGTCGGCAGCTTACAATCTGGCCAAGGAGCAGAGACTGAACTTTGGAGACGACATCCCGAGTGCCCTGCGGGTCGCTAAGAAGAAGCGCTGGAATAGCATTGAGGAGAAGCGCATCAACCAGGAGAACAAGCTGCATGCATATCTCACCAAACTTATCCTAGCAGAGAAGGAGAGGTGAGGGAGGGACCGGGAGCTAGGCTTTTGGGCAGATAATCATACTAGTGTATGAGCAAAATGTCTGCACTGATATTCCTACATTTTGGCCCATTCCACCTGACAGCTGGTGTAACTGAGTCAGGTTTGTCGGCCTCTTTGCTCGCACACGCTTTTTCAGTTCTGCCCACACATTTTCTATAGGATTGAGGTCAGGGCTCTGTGATGACAACTCCAATACCTTGACTTTGTTGTCCTTACGCCATTTTCCCACAACTTTTTCGGTCCGAGAACCTTCTAGAGCCACGTACCTCACCACGCACTATCGACCTGGGGTCTAGAACAGGTTTCTAAAGTTTCGTAACTCTAGTTCTGACGGTTCTTTTTTAGCTCGAACAAAGCTAACTAATGTATATCTCAGTGTATGTCTCTACGCACCCCAATGTGTCCCTCCTTCCAAGCTGTGCTTGTGTGTGATTTAGTTTTTCTTTGAAATTTTATGGGAAAAATGACATTTACAGTTCATGGGGGTTGCCTAATCACACACATGAAGTTTTGGAAAGATCTGACTTTTTAACCCTTTGAAACATCCCCTGTGACACCAATTATGGCACTTCCGGTTGGCACAGGAAGCTATAGGTAAACACATATCCTCATTGGGGTATGCCTTTACAGAATCCTGAGTTTTAAGTGTTTATGTTAAGAACTGACCGATTTACACAGGGTTGAATGCACTATTTAAATGTGAGGGCTCAATGTATGAGTTGCAACAGCACCTCACCACACGCAGCAGCAACTGTTGCTGATGCTGCCTATCTTTCTTTTCTAGTTTGTGAGAAGACAAAGAACAGGGCCATTCTTTCACCTGACAGCTAGCCAGCCGGAGAGACGGGGAACAGGATAGGGAAACAGTGCGCAGCGGGCGCTGCAGAGCCACCAGAGAAGATGGCTAGCAGCCCAGAGAAGAGTTCCACAGCACAGGAGCTGAAGGAGCAGGGAAGCTGCTACCAGGAAGCTGCCACCTGCTACAGCAAAACCATAGTGAGTAGCAAGCTACTGCTCTTAAGGGGAATGATGATGTAAAATGTCTACACCTTTTCAGATGACTGAAAGTCTATATGATATGAGATATTGACACTGTCCTATTCACCTACTCTGAATAGATGTCAGAATAGAAGTAGCTTGGTCTGATGCACTCTTACAAAAATAGCTTGTGCAATATGTAGGCCTAACGTGCGTGGTTGCACCTGTGTGTGTGTATACATCTTGCCAACAGAACCGTAACCCCTCAGTGGCGGTGTACTACACCAACCGTACTCTGTGCCAAGTGAAGCTGCAAGCAGAACGACAAAGCCCTGGCGGACTGCAAGCACGCGCTGGAACTGGACCCCCATTCTGTCAAAGCCCACTTCTTCCTGGTCCAGTGTCACCTGGAGCTGGAGAACTACAACGAGGCCATCGGCAACCTGCAGAGAAGTAAGGACCAACCCTCAAGGCCAGTTTCCTAGACACAGATTAAGTTTGGGCCTGTATTCACTAAGGGTCCGATTTAGGAAATTACGCCTTTCCTATATACTTTTTAGTAGTTGGTATTCAGAGTAACCTTATTAAGGTGCGTAACAGGCTTTGTAGGCGTGGTTCACTTGCGCACGCCAAATAAGTGTAATTGAACTGCTAGAAACCTCCCCACTGGCTGGCCAACAGATGTTCTCGTGGAGTTTTTATTCAATAGGGTTTTCAGTACATTTGTCTTAATAAGTCATCCCTTTAAATACAGTACACCTTTTCACTTTGGTTTTTGTCAACAGACTCAATAGAATATATTGAGAGAACGGGTTCAGAATAGTATGGATCAATGAAGGAAAGATATCTAAATATATGCATATTTGTCTCCGTTTCAACACCAGTTGGTAGATTTTAAAAAAAATACTCTGATCTTGTAGGTTATTTAGGGTTAGGAAAGTATTTATGAATCATAAAAAAATAGCTTGGAGAGCCTTTCGGCATGAAAGAAAGTAAACAGTGGTTTGATTCATTCTAAAAATTGCCACACTCACTATTTTAACCTGGGGTAATGTTGGAATATTTGTGTACATAGAGAATAGTGTACAATAGCTATACCCACATCTATTGCCTGCACCAACCATGGAACTGGGTGATAACACAGCCAAGTATGGTGCCATACATCGGGTTCAAACTGCTGTCTTAATCAGTGTTCCGCTCCATAAACGATTTAATTAGCCTTTTATTTTTTTATGTTATCAATTGTTACTAATGATCCTTAGCAATAGCCACATGGCCGTGACGGCGTTTACAGAGGAAGCAAATAAAGGTAAACCAAACTTAGGTTAGGTTATACCTACTGAAGGGAACTAATAGTAAATTGGCAGTTGAATAAGTGTTATTATTATGCCTACTCACAGTCGATACTGATAGTGGTTAATATTTAATATGATAGAAATAGGAGACAAAGTCGGGGTAGCCTATAATTAAGACATTCAGGAGTGTCCATCCCTGCAAGTTAAAAGGCCGTACAATAAAATTCTGCATAATGGCACGGCATGTCCCAGTGTGTAATCTTGGTTTCATCAGCCCAGAAAATATTGTTTCTCATGTCTGAGAGGCCTTCAAGTTGTAGAACTACCTCAAGGATGATCAATGGAAACAGGATGCACCTCAGCTCAATTTCCAGTATCATAGCAAATGGTCTGAATACTTATGTAAATAAGGTATTTCTGTTTTTGCAAACATTTCTAAACCTGTTTTTGTTGTGTCATTATGGGGTGTTGTGTGTAGATTGAGGGAAAAAATGTATTAATATATTGTTAGTTACGCTGTAACATAACAATGTGGAAAAAGTGAAGGGGTCTGAATACTTTCTGAATGCACTGTAGATGTGCAGTTGCAATTTATAATGCTGTCAACATTCTAACTATACCCAGTACTAGGCATCTCTGAGGCAGTATTACTGTTTTCAATGGACTACATTCATGTCTGGACCTTTTCTGTCGGCAGCTTACAATCTGGCCAAGGAGCAGAGACTGAACTTTGGAGACGACATCCCGAGTGCCCTGCGGGTCGCTAAGGAGAAGCGCATCAACCAGGAGAACAAGCTGCATGCATATCTCACCAAACTTATCCTAGCAGAGAAGGAGAGGTGAGGGAGGGACCGGGACTTTGTTGTCCTTACGCCATTTTCCCACAACTTTTTCGGTCCGAGAACCTTCTAGAGCCACGTACCTCACCACGCACTATCGACCTGGGGTCTAGAACAGGTTTCTAAAGTTTCGTAACTCTAGGTCTGACGGTTCTTTTTTAGCTCGAACAAAGCTAACTAATGTACATCTCAGTGTATGTCTCTACGCACCCCAATGTGTCCCTCCTTCCAAGCTGTGCTTGTGTGTGATTTAGTTTTTCTTTGAAATTTTATGGGAAAAATGGCTGATTTACAGTTCATGGGGGTTGCCTAATCACACACATGAAGTTTTGGAAAGATCTGACTTTTTTAACCCTTTGAAACAGCCCCTGTGACACCAATTATGGCACTTCCGGTTGGCACAGGAAGCTATAGGTAAACGCATATCCTTATTGGGGTATGCCTTTACAGAATCATGAGTTTTAAGTGTTTATGTTAAGAACTGACCGATTTACACAGGGTTGAATGCACTATTTATCACAAACTGCTGGTTGGGTATGGAAAAACACGTTTAGGGTGATTTTAACCACTTCCGGTTGCTTCAGGAAGCTTAGAATCGACACAGGTAGACGTTGTAATCTGTGAGATAAAAAAAAACCTGTTTTACTGTTAAGGGTTAATGCCACGCGGTCAAGGTTAGGCTTGCACAGATCGGGAGGACCTCAAGAACGTACCTGAGGTCGAATTGTGCTTCTCACCCTAACGGTTCTCTCACTGTCACCCAAAAGCAAATGACATTTAGGGCCAGGCTTCATTTTGGGCCTACTTTTTTCACGGTCGCTGCACTCAGAGCGAGCTACGGTCAAGCGGGGCATCTCGTTGAACTCGGAACGGCCTAGAGAATATGGAAATGCCATTGCAGGCTCTGTGTGTCTTTAAGCACCGCACTTTGTCACTCCATCCTTGCTGTGTGTGTGTGTGTGTGTGTGAGAGAGCTTTTCTTTGACATCTGTTGGGAGAAATGACTGATTTACAGTTCATGGGGGAAAAAACAACATAACTTCCAAAGGTTTTCAACCACATTTCGTGAACATGAGAATATTTCTACCATAAAACTACTACACAATTGTGTGTACTTTACTCAGAAAATATCCTTTTAGTCAGATTTCCAACATTGGTGATTAACATGATTTAATATGACTTTTGAGGCAATCTCTACAGAAACACTACTAAAGGCCAGAATGGAGGTATAATTTGTAGAATTTCAACCATGAGATCTTTTTCAATAATAATAGAAATAATTGTATGTATTTTACTCACAAAATATCATTTTAGTCAGTTATCCAACATTGGTGATTAACATTAGGCAATTTCTATCATAAAATTACAACACAACAGAAGTGAAGTGCCATTTGGAGAATTTCAACCTCGGAGATATTTTATAATATTTGAGGAAATCAATTTTACGTATTTTAACAGGCAAAGCATAATTTCCAAAAGATTTCAAACACTTTGGGAAATGCGTGCCTCTAGTGAAATTGCATGTTTGGATAGCGCGCGGAGGTGATCGTGCGGCAGAGTCGATTTCCGCGCTTATAAACGCAAGGTCGTTACAGTATTTTATCAGCAAAACATAATTTCAAAAATATTTCAAACACTTGTTAATATGATGTAATATGACCTTGAGGCAATTTCTACCACAAAACTACTAATGGTAAGGATTGGTTTTGGGGTAATGGTAACTTTTTTGTTATTGAATCTTACCTCGCGGTGCTCCGTCGTATATCCGACGTCAGCATGACAACAAACTAGCTAGCTCTTAGCTCTGTTATAGTATAGTTACAGTTCAATGGGAAAAGCAAATCAATGAAGGACTTGAAATTGAAATATACTGGCACATCAATCGTCTGTATATGAAATTAATTTGAACGGGTGAGGTTAAAGATGTTTGTTTTTGTGTGTAGTTCACCACTAATCGGTAGCTAGGTAACGTTAGTTTAATAACCGACATTTGAGCTAGGCTAGCTGTTAGCTAACGCTTGACTTTATCATCATGAGATAACGTTACATTAGACATACATGTGGCTAAATCATTGGGTGAAGAGGCGTATTCTGGAGGGGGAGTTCTGTTAGGAGCTGTGACGTTCGTTCTGAACATTAAACAAGCATCGCTAGCGATATGTTTTTGGAGGCGTAATGACCTTATCTTTCATATCCGTGATAACCCATTTTCAAAAAACTACAATTTAAATTGATACACAGCTTTATAGGGCTGGGGTTCCCACACGACCATATTTCCATCTCACAGCGCTTATTTACGGAAGACAGAGTGGACTAATTAGCAATCTGTTTCTCCGAATACGCCTGCTGTGTGAAGACAGACGCCACAAACGTGTTGTTACTGAAAAATACTGTTCTGTGTTAACCTGTTAAGACCGTGTACAGTAGGTGTGTATTTTTTTGCATTAGTGAAATTATTTTGATGTGATATGAACCTAGAGGGATTTATTTCAAGAACCGTAACGTTACTGCAACTGAGAATCGATTCACGTTTAGATGGCTTCCAGAGCTAATTCTCCCTTTAAATATAACATGTACCTAAGGTCATTGGACAAAGGAGTAACGCTAGGCTAAGTTTACTCCACTATTGGGCTAGCGTTAGCATCGTTGCTTAGCTGTGGGATTTGGACGTTGCATTGTAGCAGACGTTTGACTCAGTAAACCATATCAGCAAACCAATGGGGAAAGTCCACGGTCTTTACCAACGCAACTAGCTAGCTAGCTACCTTGTTTTGTGTAGTGACACAGGGACTGAGGGAGGGCGCAACGTCAGCCATTAGCTACTTAGCGTAGTTTTGACATAGTGTGGTCATGGCCAGGTGGTGTGCCCGATAATGACTGGTTTTAATGCGTCTCAACCATTGACTTCAGCATCTTAGTTGCACAACCATATGTTGATGCATAACTAGCTAGCCAGTGAAATGTGAGGGCTCAATGTATGAGTTGCAACAGCACCTCACCACACGCAGCAGCAACGCATCGACTGTTGCTGATGCTGCCTATCTTTCTTTTCTAGTTTGTGAGAAGACAAAGAACAGGGCCATTCTTTCACCTGACAGCTAGCCAGCCGGAGAGACGGGGAACAGGATAGGGAAACAGTGCGCAGCGGGCGCTGCAGAGCCACCAGAGAAGATGGCTAGCAGCCCAGAGAAGAGTTCCACAGCACAGGAGCTGAAGGAGCAGGGCAACCGACTGTTCCTCTGCCGCAAGTACCAGGAAGCTGCCACCTGCTACAGCAAAACCATAGTGAGTAGCAAGCTACTGCTCTTAAGGGGAATGATGATGTAAAATGTCTACACCTTTTCAGATGACTGAAAGTCTATATGATATGAGATATTGACACTGTCCTATTCACCTACTCTGAATAGATGTCAGAATAGAAGTAGCTTGGTCTGATGCACTCTTACAAAAATAGCTTGTGCAATATGTAGGCCTAACGTGCGTGGTTGCACCTGTGTGTGTGTATACATCTTGCCAACAGAACCGTAACCCCTCAGTGGCGGTGTACTACACCAACCGTACTCTGTGCCAAGTGAAGCTGCAAGCAGAACGACAAAGCCCTGGCGGACTGCAAGCACGCGCTGGAACTGGACCCCCATTCTGTCAAAGCCCACTTCTTCCTGGTCCAGTGTCACCTGGAGCTGGAGAACTACAACGAGGCCATCGGCAACCTGCAGAGAGGTAAGGACCAACCCTCAAGGCCAGTTTCCTAGACACAGATTAAGTTTGGGCCTGTATTCACTAAGGGTCCGATTTAGGAAATTACGCCTTTCCTATATACTTTTTAGTAGTTGGTATTCAGAGTAACCTTATTAAGGTGCGTAACAGGCTTTGTAGGCGTGGTTCACTTGCGCACGCCAAATAAGTGTAATTGAACTGCTAGAAACCTCCCCACTGGCTGGCCAACAGATGTTCTCGTGGAGTTTTTATTCAATAGGGTTTTCAGTACATTTGTCTTAATAAGTCATCCCTTTAAATACAGTACATCTTTTCACTTTGGTTTTTGTCAACAGACTCAATAGAATATATTGAGAGAACGGGTTCAGAATATTATGGATCAATGAAGGAAAGATATCTAAATATATGCATATTTGTCTCCGTTTCAACACCAGTTGGTAGATTTTAAAAAAAATACTCTGATCTTGTAGGTTATTTAGGGTTAGGAAAGTATTTATGAATCATAAAAAAATAGCTTGGAGAGCCTTTCGGCATGAAAGAAAGTAAACAGTGGTTTGATTCATTCTAAAAATTGCCACACTCACTATTTTAACCTGGGGTAATGTTGGAATATTTGTGTACATAGAGAATAGTGTACAATAGCTATACCCACATCTATTGCCTGCACCAACCATGGAACTGGGTGATAACACAGCCAAGTATGGTGCCATACATCGGGTTCAAACTGCTGTCTTAATCCGTGTTCCGCTCCATAAACGATTTAATTAGCCTTTTATTTTTTTATGTTATCAATTGTTACTAATGATCCTTAGCAATAGCCACATGGCCGTGACGGCGTTTACAGAGGAAGCAAATAAAGGTAAACCAAACTTAGGTTAGGTTATACCTACTGAAGGGAACTAATAGTAAATTGGCAGTTGAATAAGTGTTATTATTATGCCTACTCACAGTCGATACTGATAGTGGTTAATATTTAAAATGATAGAAATAGGAGACAAAGTCGGGGTAGCCCATAATTAAGACATTCAGGAGTGTCCATCCCTGCAAGTTAAAAGGCCGTACAATAAAATTCTGCATAATGGCACGGCATGTCCCAGTGTGTAATCTTGGTTTCATCAGCCCAGAAAATATTGTTTCTCATGTCTGAGAGGCCTTCAAGTTGTAGAACTACCTCAAGGATGATCAATGGAAACAGGATGCACCTCAGCTCAATTTCCAGTATCATAGCAAATGGTCTGAATACTTATGTAAATAAGGTATTTCTGTTTTTGCAAACATTTCTAAACCTGTTTTTGTTGTGTCATTATGGGGTGTTGTGTGTAGATTGAGGGGAAAAATGTATTAATATATTGTTAGTTACGCTGTAACATAACAATGTGGAAAAAGTGAAGGGGTCTGAATACTTTCTGAATGCACTGTAGATGTGCAGTTGCAATTTATAATGCTGTCAACATTCTAACTATACCCAGTACTAGGCATCTCTGAGGCAGTATTACATTCATGTCTGGACCTTTTCTGTCGGCAGCTTACAATCTGGCCAAGGAGCAGAGACTGAACTTTGGAGACGACATCCCGAGTGCCCTGCGGGTCGCTAAGAAGAAGCGCTGGAATAGCATTGAGGAGAAGCGCATCAACCAGGAGAACAAGCTGCATGCATATCTCACCAAACTTATCCTAGCAGAGAAGGAGAGGTGAGGGAGGGACCGGGAGCTAGGCTTTTGGGCAGATAATCATACTAGTGTATGAGCAAAATGTCTGCACTGATATTCCTAAATTTTGGCCCATTCCACCTGACAGCTGGTGTAACTGAGTCAGGTTTGTCGGCCTCTTTGCTCGCACACGCTTTCTCAGTTCTGCCCACAAATGTTCTATAGGATTGAGGTCAGGGCTCTGTGATGACAACTCCAATACCTTGACTTTGTTGTCCTTATGCCATTTTTCCACAACTTTTTCGGTCCGAGAACCTTCTAGAGCCACGTACCTCACCACGCACTTTCGACCTGGGGTCTAGAACAGGTTTCTAAAGTTTCGTAACTCTAGGTCTGACGGTTCTTTTTTAGCTCGAACAAAGCTAACTAATGAAGGCAGTGTATGTCTCTACGCACCCCAATGTGTCCCTCCTTCCAAGCTGTGCTTGTGTGTGATTTAGTTTTTCTTTGAAATTTTATGGGAAAAATGATTTACAGTTCATGGGGGTTGCCTAATCACACACATGAAGTTTTGGAAAGATCTGACTTTTTTAACCCTTTGAAACAGCCCCTGTGACACCAATTATGGCACTTCCGGTTGGCACAGGAAGCTATAGGTAAACGCATATCCTTATTGGGGTATGCCTTTACAGAATCCTGAGTTTTAAGTGTTTATGTTAAGAACTGACCGATTTACACAGGGTTGAATGCACTATTTATCACAAACTGCTGGTTAGGTATGAAAAAAACACGTTTAGGGTGATTTTAACCACTTCCGGTTGCTTCAGGAAGCTTAGAATCGACACAGGTAGACCTCATAGTGTCCTGATGGACTGTCATTGAAGACAGGTTCATAAGGCATTCATAACCCACATAGGCTTCAGGTTGACTTTAGAGGAGCAGGCAATGTATTCTTATGGGGAGAGATGTCGTTGTAATCTATGAGATCAAAAAAAAACTGTTTTACTGTTAAGGGTTAATGCCACACGGTCAAGGTTAGGCTTGCACAGATCGGGAGGACCTCAGGAACGTACCTGAGGTCGAATTGTGCTTCTCACCCTAACGGTTCTCTCACTGTCACCCAAAAGCAAATGACATTTAGGGCCAGGCTTCATTTTGGGCCTACTTTTTTCACGGTCGCTGCATTCAGAGCGAGCTACGGTCAAGCGGGGCATCTCGTTGAACTCGGAACGGCCTAGAGAATATGGAAATGCCATTGCAGGCTCTGTGTGTCTTTAAGCACCGCACTTTGTCACTCCATCCTTGCTGTGTGTGTGTGTGTGTGAGAGAGCTTTTCTTTGACATCTGCTGGGGGAAATGACTGATTTACAGTTCATTGGGGTTGCCTAATCACTCATATGAAGTTTTGAAAAGATCTGACCTTTTTAACCCTTGGAAACAGCACCATTTTAAGACACTTCCGGTTTACACAGGAAGCTGAAAGTGAACACATTGAGTTAAGTCTTTATGTTAAGGGAATTCATACAATGTCAATTTGGTGATGTTCAAAAATAGTTTAAAAAAAAAATGTTTTAACAGTTACAGATCCAGTTGCAGCGTGTTCATTCGAATCTTTTTAAAGTGTGCTTCGGAGTTCTACGAGATTTCTGTGATTTTCTGAAATAACACACACTCACTAAACACTCCGTAAATAAGTCAGTTCTTAATAAGCCCACCCGACCCATCTAGCCACCTGGAAATGCAAATGCGCTACGTTAAATGCTAATAGTACTCGTTAAAACTCAAACGTTCATTAAAACACACACATGCAGGGTATTGAATTAAAGCTACACTCGTTGTGAATCTAGCCAACAAGTCAGATTTTTAAAATGCTTTTCGGCGAAAGCATGAGAAGCTATTATCTGATAGCATGCAACACCCCGAAATACCTGAAGGCGACGTAAACAAAAGAATTAGCGTAGCCGGCGCTACACAAATAGCAGAAATAAAATGTAAAAAACATTCATTACCTTTGACGAGCTTCTTTGTTGGCACTCCTATATGCCCCATAAACATCACTATTGGGTCTTTTTTTTCAATTAAATCGGTCCATATATACCCAAAATATCCATCTATGGAAACTGTGATTCAGAAAAAAACAGTTTCAAAACGCAGCGTCATTTTTTTTAAATTAAAAAGGTCGACGATAAACTTTCACAAAACACTTCTGTAATCCAACTTTAGGTATTAGTAAACGTTAATAATCTATCAAATTGATCACGGGGCGATGTGTAATTCAATAGCTCCACGTCTTCAAATCATGTTCGGAAATCTCTCTTCCAAAACTTCCTGTCGGAGACCGGATGGAATGGGGTTTCTTCTTTGTTTGACCAAGAAATAACTCCCAGAAATTGACAAGACTGGCGACATCGTGTGGAAGCGGAAGGAATTGCAATCTCAGCACCATTTAATTTGGTGTCCCTTAAACGATACATGCAAGTGGCGCATGGATATTTTTTCCAGTTTTCAGTGACCAGTTTTTCTTGCGCTTTTCGATGCCGTGATCACAGCCGTGATTTAACCAGTTTTAGAAACGTGAGAGTGTTTTCTATCCACACATACTAATCATATGCATATACTATATTCCTGGCATGAGTAGCAGGACGCTGAAATGTTGCGCGATTTTTAACAGAATGTTCGAAAAAGTAGGGGGTAGGCTTAACACTTAAAACTCAGGATTCTGTAAAGGGCATACCCCAATGAGGATATGTGTTTACCTATAGCTTCCTGTGCCAACCGGAAGTGCCATAATTGGTGTCAGAGGGGCTGTTTCAAAGGGTTAAAAAAAAGTCAGATCTTTCCAAAACTTCATTTGTGTGATTAGGCAACCCCCATGAACTGTAAATCAGTCATTTCTCCCAACAGATGTAAAAGAAAAGCTCTCACACACACACACACACACACACACACACACACACACACACAGATTACGACACCTCTCCCTCATTCCTGAGGTCCTCCCGATCTGTGCAAGCCTAACCTTGACCGTGTGGCATTAACCCTTAACAGTAAAACTGTTTTTTTTTGATCTCACAGATTACAACGACATCTCTCCCCATAGGAATACATTGCCTGCTCCTCTAAAGTCAGAGGACGCATGGCTTTCGACCTTCGTCTCTCCCGAGCCCGTATGGGAGTTGTAGCGATGAGACAAGATAGTAACTACTAACAATTGGATACCATGAAATTGGGGGAAAAAAGGGGGGGAAAAACAACATAACTTCCAAAAGTTTTCAACCACTTTTCGTGAACATGAGAATATTTCTACCATAAAACTACTACACGATTTTGTGTACTTTACTCAGAAAATATCATTTTAGTCAGATTTCCAACATTGGTGATTAACATGATTTAATATGACTTTTGAGGCAATTTCTACAGAAACACTACTAAAGGACATAATGGAGGTATAATTTGTAGAATTTCAACCATGAGATCTTTTTCAATAATAATATAAATAATTGTATGCATTTTAGTCAGTGACATTGGTGATTAACATTAGGCAATTTCTATCATAAAATTACAACACAACAGAAGTGAAGTGCCATTTGGAGAATTTCAACCTCGGAGATATTTTATAATATTTGAGGAAATCAATTTTACGTATTTTAACAGGCAAAGCATAATTTCCAAAAGATTTCAAACACTTTGGGAAATGCGTGCCTCTAGTGAAATTGCATGTTTGGATAGCGCGCGGAGGTGATCGTGCGGCAGAGTCGATTTCCGCGCTTATAAACGCAAGGTCGTTACAGTATTTTATCAGCAAAACATAATTTCCAAAATATTTCAAACACTTGTTGTTAACATGATGTAATATGACCTTGAGGCAATTTCTACCATAAAACTACTAATGGTAAGGATTGGTTTTGGGGTATTGGTAACTTTTTTGTTATTGAATCTTACCTCGCGGTGCTCCGTCGTATATCCGACGTCAGCATGACAACAAACTAGCTAGCTCTTAGCTCTCTGTTATAGTATAGTTACAGTTCAATGGGAAAAGCAAATCAATTAAGACTTGAAATATACTGGCACATCAATCGTCTGTATATGACATTCATTTGAAAGGGTGAGGTTAAAGATGTTTGTTTTTGTGTGTAGTTCACCACTAATCGGTAGCTAGGTAACGTTAGTTTAATAACCGAAATTTGAGCTAGGCTAGCTGTTAGCTAACGCTTGACTTTATCATCATGAGATAATGTTACATTAGACATACATGTGGCTAAATCATTGGGTGAAGAGGCGTATTCTGGAGGGGGAGTTCTGTTAGGAGCCGTGACGTTCGTTCTGAACATTAAACAAGCATCGCTAGCGATATGTTTTTGGAGGCGTAATGACCTTATCTTTCATATCCGTGATAACCCATTTTCAAAAAATTTTAATTGATACACAGCTTTATAGGGCTGGGGTTCCCACACGACCATATTTCCATCTCACAGCGCTTATTTACGGAAGACATAGTGGACTACCTGAGCTAATTAGCAATCTGTTTCTCCGAATACGCCTGCTGTGTGAAGACAGACGCCACAAACGTGTTGTTACTGAAAAATACTGTTCTGTGTTAACCTGTTAAGACCGTGTACAGTAGGTGTGTATTTTTTTGCATTAGTGAAATTATTTTGATGTGATATGAACCTAGAGGGATTTATTTCAAGAACCGTAACGTTACTGCAACTGAGAATCGATTCACGTTTAGATGGCTTCCAGAGCTAATTCTCCCTTTAAATATAACATGTAAATAAGGTCATTGGACAAAGGAGTAACGCTAGGCTAATTTTACTCCACTATTGGGCTAGCGTTAGCATCGTTGCTTAGCTATGGGATTTGGACGTTGCATTGTAGCAGACGTTTGACTCAGTAAACCATATCAGCAAACCAATGGGGAAAGTCCACGGTCTTTGCCAACGCAACTAGCTACCTTGTTTTGTGTAGTGACACAGGGACTGAGGGAGGGCGCAACGTCAGCCATTAGCTAGTTAGCGTAGTTTTGACATAGTGTGGTCATGGCCAGGTGGTGTGCCCGATAATGACTGGTTTTAATGCGTCTCAACCATTGACTTCAGCATCTTAGTTGCACAACCATATGTTGATGCATAACTAGCTAGCCAGTGAAATGTGAGGGCTCAATGTATGAGTTGCAACAGCACCTCACCACACGCAGCAGCAACTGTTGCTGATGCTGCCTATCTTTCTTTTCTAGTTTGTGAGAAGACAAAGAACAGGGCCATTCTTTCACCTGACAGCTAGCCAGCCGGAGAGACGGGGAACAGGATAGGGAAACAGTGCCCAGCGGGCGCTGCAGAGCCACCAGAGAAGATGGCTAGCAGCCCAGAGAAGAGTTCCACAGCACAGGAGCTGAAGGAGCAGGGCAACCAACTGTTCCTCTGCCGCAAGTACCAGGAAGCTGCCACCTGCTACAGCAAAACCATAGTGAGTAGCAAGCTACTGCTCTTAAGGGGAATGATGATGTAAAATGTCTACACCTTTTCAGATGACTGAAAGTCTATATGATATGAGATATTGACACTGTCCTATTCACCTACTCTGAATAGATGTCAGAATAGAAGTAGCTTGGTCTGATGCACTCTTACAAAAATAGCTTGTGCAATATGTAGGCCTAACGTGCGTGGTTGCACCTGTGTGTGTGTGTATACATCTTGCCAACAGAACCGTAACCCCTCAGTGGCGGTGTACTACACCAACCGTACTCTGTGCCAAGTGAAGCTGCAAGCAGAACGACAAAGCCCTGGCGGACTGCAAGCACGCGCTGGAACTGGACCCCCATTCTGTCAAAGCCCACTTCTTCCTGTGCCAGTGTCACCTGGAGCTGGAGAACTACAACGAGGCCGTCGGCAACCTGCAGAGAGGTCAGGACCAACCCTCAAGGCCAGTTTCCTAGACACAGATTAAGTTTGGGCCTGTATTCACTAAGGGTCCGATTTAGGAAATTACGCCTTTCCTATATACTTTTTAGTAGTTGGTATTCAGAGTAACCTTATTAAGGTGCGTAACAGGCTTTGTAGGCGTGGTTCACTTGCGCACGCCAAATAAGTGTAATTGAACTGCTAGAAACCTTCCCACTGGCTGGCCAACAGATGTTCTCGTGGAGTTTTTATTCAATAGGGTTTTCAGTACATTTGTCTTAATAAGTCATCCCTTTAAATACAGTACACCTTTTCACTTTGGTTTTTGTCAACAGACTCAATAGAATATATTGAGAGAACGGGTTCAGAATATTATGGATCAATGAAGGAAAGATATCTAAATATATGCATATTTGTCTCCGTTTCAACACCAGTTGGTAGATTTAAAAAAAATACTCTGATCTTGTACCTACAAGATCAGAGTATTTTTTTTACATTTAGGGTTAGGAAAGTATTTATGAATCATAAAAAAATAGCTTGGAGAACCTTTCGGCATGAAAGAAAGTAAACAGTGGTTTGATTCATTCTAAAAATTGCCACACTCACTTATTTAACCTGTGGTAATGTTGGAATATTTGTGTACATAGAGAATAGTGTACAACATCTATTGCCTGCACCAACCATGGAACTGGGTGATGACACAGCCAAGTATGGTGCCATACATCGGGTTCAAACTGCTGTCTTAATCAGTGTTCCGCTCCATAAACGATTTAATTAGCCTTTTATTATGTTATCAATTGTTACTAATGATCCTTAGCAATAGCCACATGGCCGTGACGGCGTTTACAGAGGAAGCAAATAAAGGTAAACCTTTAGGGGTTAGGTTATACCTACTGAAGGGAACTAATAGTAAATTGGCAGTTGAATAAGTGTTATTATTATGCCTACTCACAGTCGATACTGATAGCGGTTAATATTTAACATGATAGAAATAGGAGACAAAGTCGGGGTAGCCTATAATTAAGACATTCAGGAGTGTCCATCCCTGCAAGTTAAAAGGCCGTACAATAAAATTCTGCATAATGGCACGGCATGTCCCAGTGTGTAATCTTGGTTTCATCAGCCCAGAAAATATTGTTTCTCATGTCTGAGAGGCCTTCAAGCTGTAGAACTACCTCAAGGATGATCAATGGAAACAGGATGCACCTCAGCTCAATTTCCAGTATCATAGCAAATGGTCTGAATACTTATGTAAATAAGGTATTTCTGTTTTTGCAAACATTTCTAAACCTGTTTTTGTTGTGTCATTATGGGGTGTTGTGTGTAGATTGAGGGGAAAAATGTATTAATATATTGTTAGTTACGCTGTAACATAACAATGTGGAAAAAGTGAAGGGGTCTGAATACTTTCTGAATGCACTGTAGATGTGCAGTTGCAATTTATAATGCTGTCAACATTCTAACTATACCCAGTACTAGGCATCTCTGAGGCAGTATTACATTCATGTCTGGACCTTTTCTGTCGGCAGCTTACAATCTGGCCAAGGAGCAGAGACTGAACTTTGGAGACGACATCCCGAGTGCCCTGCGGGTCGCTAAGAAGAAGCGCTGGAATAGCATTGAGGAGAAGCGCATCAACCAGGAGAACAAGCTGCATGCATATCTCACCAAACTTATCCTAGCAGAGAAGGAGAGGTGAGGGAGGGACCGGGAGCTAGGCTTTTGGGCAGATAATCATACTAGTGTATGAGCAAAATGTCTGCACTGATATTCCTACATTTTGGCCCATTCCACCTGACAGCTGGTGTAACTGAGTCAGGTTTGTCGGCCTCTTTGCTCGCACACGCTTTTTCAGTTCTGCCCACACATTTTCTATAGGATTGAGGTCAGGGCTCTGTGATGACAACTCCAATACCTTGACTTTGTTGTCCTTACGCCATTTTCCCACAACTTTTTCGGTCCGAGAACCTTCTAGAGCCACGTACCTCACCACGCACTATCGACCTGGGGTCTAGAACAGGTTTCTAAAGTTTCGTAACTCTAGTTCTGACGGTTCTTTTTTAGCTCGAACAAAGCTAACTAATGTATATCTCAGTGTATGTCTCTACGCACCCCAATGTGTCCCTCCTTCCAAGCTGTGCTTGTGTGTGATTTAGTTTTTCTTTGAAATTTTATGGGAAAAATGACATTTACAGTTCATGGGGGTTGCCTAATCACACACATGAAGTTTTGGAAAGATCTGACTTTTTAACCCTTTGAAACATCCCCTGTGACACCAATTATGGCACTTCCGGTTGGCACAGGAAGCTATAGGTAAACACATATCCTCATTGGGGTATGCCTTTACAGAATCCTGAGTTTTAAGTGTTTATGTTAAGAACTGACCGATTTACACAGGGTTGAATGCACTATTTAAATGTGAGGGCTCAATGTATGAGTTGCAACAGCACCTCACCACACGCAGCAGCAACTGTTGCTGATGCTGCCTATCTTTCTTTTCTAGTTTGTGAGAAGACAAAGAACAGGGCCATTCTTTCACCTGACAGCTAGCCAGCCGGAGAGACGGGGAACAGGATAGGGAAACAGTGCCCAGCGGGCGCTGCAGAGCCACCAGAGAAGATGGCTAGCAGCCCAGAGAAGAGTTCCACAGCACAGGAGCTGAAGGAGCAGGGCAACCAACTGTTCCTCTGCCGCAAGTACCAGGAAGCTGCCACCTGCTACAGCAAAACCATAGTGAGTAGCAAGCTACTGCTCTTAAGGGGAATGATGATGTAAAATGTCTACACCTTTTCAGATGACTGAAAGTCTATATGATATGAGATATTGACACTGTCCTATTCACCTACTCTGAATAGATGTCAGAATAGAAGTAGCTTGGTCTGATGCACTCTTACAAAAATAGCTTGTGCAATATGTAACGTGCGTGGTTGCACCTGTGTGTGTGTGTGTATACATCTTGCCAACAGAACCGTAACCCCTCAGTGGCGGTGTACTACACCAACCGTACTCTGTGCCAAGTGAAGCTGCAAGCAGAACGACAAAGCCCTGGCGGACTGCAAGCACGCGCTGGAACTGGACCCCCATTCTGTCAAAGCCCACTTCTTCCTGTGCCAGTGTCACCTGGAGCTGGAGAACTACAACGAGGCCATCGGCAACCTGCAGAGAGGTCAGGACCAACCCTCAAGGCCAGTTTCCTAGACACAGATTAAGTTTGGGCCTGTATTCACTAAGGGTCCGATTTAGGAAATTACGCCTTTCCTATATACTTTTTAGTAGTTGGTATTCAGAGTAACCTTATTAAGGTGCGTAACAGGCTTTGTAGGCGTGGTTCACTTGCGCACGCCAAATAAGTGTAATTGAACTGCTAGAAACCTTCCCACTGGCTGGCCAACAGATGTTCTCGTGGAGTTTTTATTCAATAGGGTTTTCAGTACATTTGTCTTAATAAGTCATCCCTTTAAATACAGTACACCTTTTCACTTTGGTTTTTGTCAACAGACTCAATAGAATATATTGAGAGAACGGGTTCAGAATATTATGGATCAATGAAGGAAAGATATCTAAATATATGCATATTTGTCTCCGTTTCAACACCAGTTGGTAGATTTTTAAAAAATACTCTGATCTTGTACCTACAAGATCAGAGTATTTTTTTTACATTTAGGGTTAGGAAAGTATTTATGAATCATAAAAAAATAGCTTGGAGAACCTTTCGGCATGAAAGAAAGTAAACAGTGGTTTGATTCATTCTAAAAATTGCCACACTCACTTATTTAACCTGTGGTAATGTTGGAGTATTTGTGTACATAGAGAATAGTGTACAACATCTATTGCCTGCACCAACCATGGAACTGGGTGATGACACAGCCAAGTATGGTGCCATACATCGGGTTCAAACTGCTGTCTTAATCAGTGTTCCGCTCCATAAACGATTTAATTAGCCTTTTATTATGTTATCAATTGTTACTAATGATCCTTAGCAATAGCCACATGGCCGTGACGGCGTTTACAGAGGAAGCAAATAAAGGTAAACCTTTAGGGGTTAGGTTATACCTACTGAAGGGAACTAATAGTAAATTGGCAGTTGAATAAGTGTTATTATTATGCCTACTCACAGTCGATACTGATAGCGGTTAATATTTAACATGATAGAAATAGGAGACAAAGTCGGGGTAGCCTATAATTAAGACATTCAGGAGTGTCCATCCCTGCAAGTTAAAAGGCCGTACAATAAAATTCTGCATAATGGCACGGCATGTCCCAGTGTGTAATCTTGGTTTCATCAGCCCAGAAAATATTGTTTCTCATGTCTGAGAGGCCTTCAAGTTGTAGAACTACCTCAAGGATGATCAATGGAAACAGGATGCACCTCAGCTCAATTTCCAGTATCATAGCAAATGGTCTGAATACTTATGTAAATAAGGTATTTCTGTTTTTGCAAACATTTCTAAACCTGTTTTTGTTGTGTCATTATGGGGTGTTGTGTGTAGATTGAGGGGAAAAATGTATTAATATATTGTTAGTTACGCTGTAACATAACAATGTGGAAAAAGTGAAGGGGTCTGAATACTTTCTGAATGCACTGTAGATGTGCAGTTGCAATTTATAATGCTGTCAACATTCTAACTATACCCAGTACTAGGCATCTCTGAGGCAGTATTACATTCATGTCTGGACCTTTTCTGTCGGCAGCTTACAATCTGGCCAAGGAGCAGAGACTGAACTTTGGAGACGACATCCCGAGTGCCCTGCGGGTCGCTAAGAAGAAGCGCTGGAATAGCATTGAGGAGAAGCGCATCAACCAGGAGAACAAGCTGCATGCATATCTCACCAAACTTATCCTAGCAGAGAAGGAGAGGTGAGGGAGGGACCGGGAGCTAGGCTTTTGGGCAGATAATCATACTAGTGTATGAGCAAAATGTCTGCACTGATATTCCTACATTTTGGCCCATTCCACCTGACAGCTGGTGTAACTGAGTCAGGTTTGTCGGCCTCTTTGCTCGCACACGCTTTTTCAGTTCTGCCCACACATTTTCTATAGGATTGAGGTCAGGGCTCTGTGATGACAACTCCAATACCTTGACTTTGTTGTCCTTACGCCATTTTCCCACAACTTTTTCGGTCCGAGAACCTTCTAGAGCCACGTACCTCACCACGCACTATCGACCTGGGGTCTAGAACAGGTTTCTAAAGTTTCGTAACTCTAGTTCTGACGGTTCTTTTTTAGCTCGAACAAAGCTAACTAATGTATATCTCAGTGTATGTCTCTACGCACCCCAATGTGTCCCTCCTTCCAAGCTGTGCTTGTGTGTGATTTAGTTTTTCTTTGAAATTTTATGGGAAAAATGACATTTACAGTTCATGGGGGTTGCCTAATCACACACATGAAGTTTTGGAAAGATCTGACTTTTTAACCCTTTGAAACATCCCCTGTGACACCAATTATGGCACTTCCGGTTGGCACAGGAAGCTATAGGTAAACACATATCCTCATTGGGGTATGCCTTTACAGAATCCTGAGTTTTAAGTGTTTATGTTAAGAACTGACCGATTTACACAGGGTTGAATGCACTATTTAAATGTGAGGGCTCAATGTATGAGTTGCAACAGCACCTCACCACACGCAGCAGCAACTGTTGCTGATGCTGCCTATCTTTCTTTTCTAGTTTGTGAGAAGACAAAGAACAGGGCCATTCTTTCACCTGACAGCTAGCCAGCCGGAGAGACGGGGAACAGGATAGGGAAACAGTGCCCAGCGGGCGCTGCAGAGCCACCAGAGAAGATGGCTAGCAGCCCAGAGAAGAGTTCCACAGCACAGGAGCTGAAGGAGCAGGGCAACCAACTGTTCCTCTGCCGCAAGTACCAGGAAGCTGCCACCTGCTACAGCAAAACCATAGTGAGTAGCAAGCTACTGCTCTTAAGGGGAATGATGATGTAAAATGTCTACACCTTTTCAGATGACTGAAAGTCTATATGATATGAGATATTGACACTGTCCTATTCACCTACTCTGAATAGATGTCAGAATAGAAGTAGCTTGGTCTGATGCACTCTTACAAAAATAGCTTGTGCAATATGTAACGTGCGTGGTTGCACCTGTGTGTGTGTGTGTATACATCTTGCCAACAGAACCGTAACCCCTCAGTGGCGGTGTACTACACCAACCGTACTCTGTGCCAAGTGAAGCTGCAAGCAGAACGACAGAGCCCTGGCGGACTGCAAGCACGCGCTGGAACTGGACCCCCATTCTGTCAAAGCCCACTTCTTCCTGTGCCAGTGTCACCTGGAGCTGGAGAACTACAACGAGGCCATCGGCAACCTGCAGAGAGGTCAGGACCAACCCTCAAGGCCAGTTTCCTAGACACAGATTAAGTTTGGGCCTGTATTCACTAAGGGTCCGATTTAGGAAATTACGCCTTTCCTATATACTTTTTAGTAGTTGGTATTCAGAGTAACCTTATTAAGGTGCGTAACAGGCTTTGTAGGCGTGGTTCACTTGCGCACGCCAAATAAGTGTAATTGAACTGCTAGAAACCTTCCCACTGGCTGGCCAACAGATGTTCTCGTGGAGTTTTTATTCAATAGGGTTTTCAGTACATTTGTCTTAATAAGTCATCCCTTTAAATACAGTACACCTTTTCACTTTGGTTTTTGTCAACAGACTCAATAGAATATATTGAGAGAACGGGTTCAGAATATTATGGATCAATGAAGGAAAGATATCTAAATATATGCATATTTGTCTCCGTTTCAACACCAGTTGGTAGATTTTTAAAAAATACTCTGATCTTGTACCTACAAGATCAGAGTATTTTTTTTACATTTAGGGTTAGGAAAGTATTTATGAATCATAAAAAAATAGCTTGGAGAACCTTTCGGCATGAAAGAAAGTAAACAGTGGTTTGATTCATTCTAAAAATTGCCACACTCACTTATTTAACCTGTGGTAATGTTGGAGTATTTGTGTACATAGAGAATAGTGTACAACATCTATTGCCTGCACCAACCATGGAACTGGGTGATGACACAGCCAAGTATGGTGCCATACATCGGGTTCAAACTGCTGTCTTAATCAGTGTTCCGCTCCATAAACGATTTAATTAGCCTTTTATTATGTTATCAATTGTTACTAATGATCCTTAGCAATAGCCACATGGCCGTGACGGCGTTTACAGAGGAAGCAAATAAAGGTAAACCTTTAGGGGTTAGGTTATACCTACTGAAGGGAACTAATAGTAAATTGGCAGTTGAATAAGTGTTATTATTATGCCTACTCACAGTCGATACTGATAGCGGTTAATATTTAACATGATAGAAATAGGAGACAAAGTCGGGGTAGCCTATAATTAAGACATTCAGGAGTGTCCATCCCTGCAAGTTAAAAGGCCGTACAATAAAATTCTGCATAATGGCACGGCATGTCCCAGTGTGTAATCTTGGTTTCATCAGCCCAGAAAATATTGTTTCTCATGTCTGAGAGGCCTTCAAGTTGTAGAACTACCTCAAGGATGATCAATGGAAACAGGATGCACCTCAGCTCAATTTCCAGTATCATAGCAAATGGTCTGAATACTTATGTAAATAAGGTATTTCTGTTTTTGCAAACATTTCTAAACCTGTTTTTGTTGTGTCATTATGGGGTGTTGTGTGTAGATTGAGGGGAAAAATGTATTAATATATTGTTAGTTACGCTGTAACATAACAATGTGGAAAAAGTGAAGGGGTCTGAATACTTTCTGAATGCACTGTAGATGTGCAGTTGCAATTTATAATGCTGTCAACATTCTAACTATACCCAGTACTAGGCATCTCTGAGGCAGTATTACATTCATGTCTGGACCTTTTCTGTCGGCAGCTTACAATCTGGCCAAGGAGCAGAGACTGAACTTTGGAGACGACATCCCGAGTGCCCTGCGGGTCGCTAAGAAGAAGCGCTGGAATAGCATTGAGGAGAAGCGCATCAACCAGGAGAACAAGCTGCATGCATATCTCACCAAACTTATCCTAGCAGAGAAGGAGAGGTGAGGGAGGGACCGGGAGCTAGGCTTTTGGGCAGATAATCATACTAGTGTATGAGCAAAATGTCTGCACTGATATTCCTACATTTTGGCCCATTCCACCTGACAGCTGGTGTAACTGAGTCAGGTTTGTCGGCCTCTTTGCTCGCACACGCTTTTTCAGTTCTGCCCACACATTTTCTATAGGATTGAGGTCAGGGCTCTGTGATGACAACTCCAATACCTTGACTTTGTTGTCCTTACGCCATTTTCCCACAACTTTTTCGGTCCGAGAACCTTCTAGAGCCACGTACCTCACCACGCACTATCGACCTGGGGTCTAGAACAGGTTTCTAAAGTTTCGTAACTCTAGTTCTGACGGTTCTTTTTTAGCTCGAACAAAGCTAACTAATGTATATCTCAGTGTATGTCTCTACGCACCCCAATGTGTCCCTCCTTCCAAGCTGTGCTTGTGTGTGATTTAGTTTTTCTTTGAAATTTTATGGGAAAAATGACATTTACAGTTCATGGGGGTTGCCTAATCACACACATGAAGTTTTGGAAAGATCTGACTTTTTAACCCTTTGAAACATCCCCTGTGACACCAATTATGGCACTTCCGGTTGGCACAGGAAGCTATAGGTAAACACATATCCTCATTGGGGTATGCCTTTACAGAATCCTGAGTTTTAAGTGTTTATGTTAAGAACTGACCGATTTACACAGGGTTGAATGCACTATTTAAATGTGAGGGCTCAATGTATGAGTTGCAACAGCACCTCACCACACGCAGCAGCAACTGTTGCTGATGCTGCCTATCTTTCTTTTCTAGTTTGTGAGAAGACAAAGAACAGGGCCATTCTTTCACCTGACAGCTAGCCAGCCGGAGAGACGGGGAACAGGATAGGGAAACTGTGCCCAGCGGGCGCTGCAGAGCCACCAGAGAAGATGGCTAGCAGCCCAGAGAAGAGTTCCACAGCACAGGAGCTGAAGGAGCAGGGCAACCAACTGTTCCTCTGCCGCAAGTACCAGGAAGCTGCCACCTGCTACAGCAAAACCATAGTGAGTAGCAAGCTACTGCTCTTAAGGGGAATGATGATGTAAAATGTCTACACCTTTTCAGATGACTGAAAGTCTATATGATATGAGATATTGACACTGTCCTATTCACCTACTCTGAATAGATGTCAGAATAGAAGTAGCTTGGTCTGATGCACTCTTACAAAAATAGCTTGTGCAATATGTAACGTGCGTGGTTGCACCTGTGTGTGTGTGTGTATACATCTTGCCAACAGAACCGTAACCCCTCAGTGGCGGTGTACTACACCAACCGTACTCTGTGCCAAGTGAAGCTGCAAGCAGAACGACAAAGCCCTGGCGGACTGCAAGCACGCGCTGGAACTGGACCCCCATTCTGTCAAAGCCCACTTCTTCCTGTGCCAGTGTCACCTGGAGCTGGAGAACTACAACGAGGCCATCGGCAACCTGCAGAGAGGTCAGGACCAACCCTCAAGGCCAGTTTCCTAGACACAGATTAAGTTTGGGCCTGTATTCACTAAGGGTCCGATTTAGGAAATTACGCCTTTCCTATATACTTTTTAGTAGTTGGTATTCAGAGTAACCTTATTAAGGTGCGTAACAGGCTTTGTAGGCGTGGTTCACTTGCGCACGCCAAATAAGTGTAATTGAACTGCTAGAAACCTTCCCACTGGCTGGCCAACAGATGTTCTCGTGGAGTTTTTATTCAATAGGGTTTTCAGTACATTTGTCTTAATAAGTCATCCCTTTAAATACAGTACACCTTTTCACTTTGGTTTTTGTCAACAGACTCAATAGAATATATTGAGAGAACGGGTTCAGAATATTATGGATCAATGAAGGAAAGATATCTAAATATATGCATATTTGTCTCCGTTTCAACACCAGTTGGTAGATTTTTAAAAAATACTCTGATCTTGTACCTACAAGATCAGAGTATTTTTTTTACATTTAGGGTTAGGAAAGTATTTATGAATCATAAAAAAATAGCTTGGAGAACCTTTCGGCATGAAAGAAAGTAAACAGTGGTTTGATTCATTCTAAAAATTGCCACACTCACTTATTTAACCTGTGGTAATGTTGGAGTATTTGTGTACATAGAGAATAGTGTACAACATCTATTGCCTGCACCAACCATGGAACTGGGTGATGACACAGCCAAGTATGGTGCCATACATCGGGTTCAAACTGCTGTCTTAATCAGTGTTCCGCTCCATAAACGATTTAATTAGCCTTTTATTATGTTATCAATTGTTACTAATGATCCTTAGCAATAGCCACATGGCCGTGACGGCGTTTACAGAGGAAGCAAATAAAGGTAAACCTTTAGGGGTTAGGTTATACCTACTGAAGGGAACTAATAGTAAATTGGCAGTTGAATAAGTGTTATTATTATGCCTACTCACAGTCGATACTGATAGCGGTTAATATTTAACATGATAGAAATAGGAGACAAAGTCGGGGTAGCCTATAATTAAGACATTCAGGAGTGTCCATCCCTGCAAGTTAAAAGGCCGTACAATAAAATTCTGCATAATGGCACGGCATGTCCCAGTGTGTAATCTTGGTTTCATCAGCCCAGAAAATATTGTTTCTCATGTCTGAGAGGCCTTCAAGTTGTAGAACTACCTCAAGGATGATCAATGGAAACAGGATGCACCTCAGCTCAATTTCCAGTATCATAGCAAATGGTCTGAATACTTATGTAAATAAGGTATTTCTGTTTTTGCAAACATTTCTAAACCTGTTTTTGTTGTGTCATTATGGGGTGTTGTGTGTAGATTGAGGGGAAAAATGTATTAATATATTGTTAGTTACGCTGTAACATAACAATGTGGAAAAAGTGAAGGGGTCTGAATACTTTCTGAATGCACTGTAGATGTGCAGTTGCAATTTATAATGCTGTCAACATTCTAACTATACCCAGTACTAGGCATCTCTGAGGCAGTATTACATTCATGTCTGGACCTTTTCTGTCGGCAGCTTACAATCTGGCCAAGGAGCAGAGACTGAACTTTGGAGACGACATCCCGAGTGCCCTGCGGGTCGCTAAGAAGAAGCGCTGGAATAGCATTGAGGAGAAGCGCATCAACCAGGAGAACAAGCTGCATGCATATCTCACCAAACTTATCCTAGCAGAGAAGGAGAGGTGAGGGAGGGACCGGGAGCTAGGCTTTTGGGCAGATAATCATACTAGTGTATGAGCAAAATGTCTGCACTGATATTCCTACATTTTGGCCCATTCCACCTGACAGCTGGTGTAACTGAGTCAGGTTTGTCGGCCTCTTTGCTCGCACACGCTTTTTCAGTTCTGCCCACACATTTTCTATAGGATTGAGGTCAGGGCTCTGTGATGACAACTCCAATACCTTGACTTTGTTGTCCTTACGCCATTTTCCCACAACTTTTTCGGTCCGAGAACCTTCTAGAGCCACGTACCTCACCACGCACTATCGACCTGGGGTCTAGAACAGGTTTCTAAAGTTTCGTAACTCTAGTTCTGACGGTTCTTTTTTAGCTCGAACAAAGCTAACTAATGTATATCTCAGTGTATGTCTCTACGCACCCCAATGTGTCCCTCCTTCCAAGCTGTGCTTGTGTGTGATTTAGTTTTTCTTTGAAATTTTATGGGAAAAATGACATTTACAGTTCATGGGGGTTGCCTAATCACACACATGAAGTTTTGGAAAGATCTGACTTTTTAACCCTTTGAAACATCCCCTGTGACACCAATTATGGCACTTCCGGTTGGCACAGGAAGCTATAGGTAAACACATATCCTCATTGGGGTATGCCTTTACAGAATCCTGAGTTTTAAGTGTTTATGTTAAGAACTGACCGATTTACACAGGGTTGAATGCACTATTTAAATGTGAGGGCTCAATGTATGAGTTGCAACAGCACCTCACCACACGCAGCAGCAACTGTTGCTGATGCTGCCTATCTTTCTTTTCTAGTTTGTGAGAAGACAAAGAACAGGGCCATTCTTTCACCTGACAGCTAGCCAGCCGGAGAGACGGGGAACAGGATAGGGAAACAGTGCCCAGCGGGCGCTGCAGAGCCACCAGAGAAGATGGCTAGCAGCCCAGAGAAGAGTTCCACAGCACAGGAGCTGAAGGAGCAGGGCAACCAACTGTTCCTCTGCCGCAAGTACCAGGAAGCTGCCACCTGCTACAGCAAAACCATAGTGAGTAGCAAGCTACTGCTCTTAAGGGGAATGATGATGTAAAATGTCTACACCTTTTCAGATGACTGAAAGTCTATATGATATGAGATATTGACACTGTCCTATTCACCTACTCTGAATAGATGTCAGAATAGAAGTAGCTTGGTCTGATGCACTCTTACAAAAATAGCTTGTGCAATATGTAACGTGCGTGGTTGCACCTGTGTGTGTGTGTGTATACATCTTGCCAACAGAACCGTAACCCCTCAGTGGCGGTGTACTACACCAACCGTACTCTGTGCCAAGTGAAGCTGCAAGCAGAACGACAAAGCCCTGGCGGACTGCAAGCACGCGCTGGAACTGGACCCCCATTCTGTCAAAGCCCACTTCTTCCTGTGCCAGTGTCACCTGGAGCTGGAGAACTACAACGAGGCCATCGGCAACCTGCAGAGAGGTCAGGACCAACCCTCAAGGCCAGTTTCCTAGACACAGATTAAGTTTGGGCCTGTATTCACTAAGGGTCCGATTTAGGAAATTACGCCTTTCCTATATACTTTTTAGTAGTTGGTATTCAGAGTAACCTTATTAAGGTGCGTAACAGGCTTTGTAGGCGTGGTTCACTTGCGCACGCCAAATAAGTGTAATTGAACTGCTAGAAACCTTCCCACTGGCTGGCCAACAGATGTTCTCGTGGAGTTTTTATTCAATAGGGTTTTCAGTACATTTGTCTTAATAAGTCATCCCTTTAAATACAGTACACCTTTTCACTTTGGTTTTTGTCAACAGACTCAATAGAATATATTGAGAGAACGGGTTCAGAATATTATGGATCAATGAAGGAAAGATATCTAAATATATGCATATTTGTCTCCGTTTCAACACCAGTTGGTAGATTTTAAAAAAATACTCTGATCTTGTACCTACAAGATCAGAGTATTTTTTTTACATTTAGGGTTAGGAAAGTATTTATGAATCATAAAAAAATAGCTTGGAGAACCTTTCGGCATGAAAGAAAGTAAACAGTGGTTTGATTCATTCTAAAAATTGCCACACTCACTTATTTAACCTGTGGTAATGTTGGAGTATTTGTGTACATAGAGAATAGTGTACAACATCTATTGCCTGCACCAACCATGGAACTGGGTGATGACACAGCCAAGTATGGTGCCATACATCGGGTTCAAACTGCTGTCTTAATCAGTGTTCCGCTCCATAAACGATTTAATTAGCCTTTTATTATGTTATCAATTGTTACTAATGATCCTTAGCAATAGCCACATGGCCGTGACGGCGTTTACAGAGGAAGCAAATAAAGGTAAACCTTTAGGGGTTAGGTTATACCTACTGAAGGGAACTAATAGTAAATTGGCAGTTGAATAAGTGTTATTATTATGCCTACTCACAGTCGATACTGATAGCGGTTAATATTTAACATGATAGAAATAGGAGACAAAGTCGGGGTAGCCTATAATTAAGACATTCAGGAGTGTCCATCCCTGCAAGTTAAAAGGCCGTACAATAAAATTCTGCATAATGGCACGGCATGTCCCAGTGTGTAATCTTGGTTTCATCAGCCCAGAAAATATTGTTTCTCATGTCTGAGAGGCCTTCAAGTTGTAGAACTACCTCAAGGATGATCAATGGAAACAGGATGCACCTCAGCTCAATTTCCAGTATCATAGCAAATGGTCTGAATACTTATGTAAATAAGGTATTTCTGTTTTTGCAAACATTTCTAAACCTGTTTTTGTTGTGTCATTATGGGGTGTTGTGTGTAGATTGAGGGGAAAAATGTATTAATATATTGTTAGTTACGCTGTAACATAACAATGTGGAAAAAGTGAAGGGGTCTGAATACTTTCTGAATGCACTGTAGATGTGCAGTTGCAATTTATAATGCTGTCAACATTCTAACTATACCCAGTACTAGGCATCTCTGAGGCAGTATTACATTCATGTCTGGACCTTTTCTGTCGGCAGCTTACAATCTGGCCAAGGAGCAGAGACTGAACTTTGGAGACGACATCCCGAGTGCCCTGCGGGTCGCTAAGAAGAAGCGCTGGAATAGCATTGAGGAGAAGCGCATCAACCAGGAGAACAAGCTGCATGCATATCTCACCAAACTTATCCTAGCAGAGAAGGAGAGGTGAGGGAGGGACCGGGAGCTAGGCTTTTGGGCAGATAATCATACTAGTGTATGAGCAAAATGTCTGCACTGATATTCCTACATTTTGGCCCATTCCACCTGACAGCTGGTGTAACTGAGTCAGGTTTGTCGGCCTCTTTGCTCGCACACGCTTTTTCAGTTCTGCCCACACATTTTCTATAGGATTGAGGTCAGGGCTCTGTGATGACAACTCCAATACCTTGACTTTGTTGTCCTTACGCCATTTTCCCACAACTTTTTCGGTCCGAGAACCTTCTAGAGCCACGTACCTCACCACGCACTATCGACCTGGGGTCTAGAACAGGTTTCTAAAGTTTCGTAACTCTAGTTCTGACGGTTCTTTTTTAGCTCGAACAAAGCTAACTAATGTATATCTCAGTGTATGTCTCTACGCACCCCAATGTGTCCCTCCTTCCAAGCTGTGCTTGTGTGTGATTTAGTTTTTCTTTGAAATTTTATGGGAAAAATGACATTTACAGTTCATGGGGGTTGCCTAATCACACACATGAAGTTTTGGAAAGATCTGACTTTTTAACCCTTTGAAACATCCCCTGTGACACCAATTATGGCACTTCCGGTTGGCACAGGAAGCTATAGGTAAACACATATCCTCATTGGGGTATGCCTTTACAGAATCCTGAGTTTTAAGTGTTTATGTTAAGAACTGACCGATTTACACAGGGTTGAATGCACTATTTAAATGTGAGGGCTCAATGTATGAGTTGCAACAGCACCTCACCACACGCAGCAGCAACTGTTGCTGATGCTGCCTATCTTTCTTTTCTAGTTTGTGAGAAGACAAAGAACAGGGCCATTCTTTCACCTGACAGCTAGCCAGCCGGAGAGACGGGGAACAGGATAGGGAAACAGTGCCCAGCGGGCGCTGCAGAGCCACCAGAGAAGATGGCTAGCAGCCCAGAGAAGAGTTCCACAGCACAGGAGCTGAAGGAGCAGGGCAACCAACTGTTCCTCTGCCGCAAGTACCAGGAAGCTGCCACCTGCTACAGCAAAACCATAGTGAGTAGCAAGCTACTGCTCTTAAGGGGAATGATGATGTAAAATGTCTACACCTTTTCAGATGACTGAAAGTCTATATGATATGAGATATTGACACTGTCCTATTCACCTACTCTGAATAGATGTCAGAATAGAAGTAGCTTGGTCTGATGCACTCTTACAAAAATAGCTTGTGCAATATGTAGGCCTAACGTGCGTGGTTGCACCTGTGTGTGTGTATACATCTTGCCAACAGAACCGTAACCCCTCAGTGGCGGTGTACTACACCAACCGTACTCTGTGCCAAGTGAAGCTGCAAGCAGAACGACAAAGCCCTGGCGGACTGCAAGCACGCGCTGGAACTGGACCCCCATTCTGTCAAAGCCCACTTCTTCCTGGTCCAGTGTCACCTGGAGCTGGAGAACTACAACGAGGCCATCGGCAACCTGCAGAGAGGTAAGGACCAACCCTCAAGGCCAGTTTCCTAGACACAGATTAAGTTTGGGCCTGTATTCACTAAGGGTCCGATTTAGGAAATTACGCCTTTCCTATATACTTTTTAGTAGTTGGTATTCAGAGTAACCTTATTAAGGTGCGTAACAGGCTTTGTAGGCGTGGTTCACTTGCGCACGCCAAATAAGTGTAATTGAACTGCTAGAAACCTCCCCACTGGCTGGCCAACAGATGTTCTCGTGGAGTTTTTATTCAATAGGGTTTTCAGTACATTTGTCTTAATAAGTCATCCCTTTAAATACAGTACACCTTTTCACTTTGGTTTTTGTCAACAGACTCAATAGAATATATTGAGAGAACGGGTTCAGAATATTATGGATCAATGAAGGAAAGATATCTAAATATATGCATATTTGTCTCCGTTTCAACACCAGTTGGTAGATTTTAAAAAAAATACTCTGATCTTGTAGGTTATTTAGGGTTAGGAAAGTATTTATGAATCATAAAAAAATAGCTTGGAGAGCCTTTCGGCATGAAAGAAAGTAAACAGTGGTTTGATTCATTCTAAAAATTGCCACACTCACTATTTTAACCTGGGGTAATGTTGGAATATTTGTGTACATAGAGAATAGTGTACAATAGCTATATCCACATCTATTGCCTGCACCAACCATGGAACTGGGTGATAACACAGCCAAGTATGGTGCCATACATCGGGTTCAAACTGCTGTCTTAATCCGTGTTCCGCTCCATAAACGATTTAATTAGCCTTTTATTTTTTTATGTTATCAATTGTTACTAATGATCCTTAGCAATAGCCACATGGCCGTGACGGCGTTTACAGAGGAAGCAAATAAAGGTAAACCAAACTTAGGTTAGGTTATACCTACTGAAGGGAACTAATAGTAAATTGGCAGTTGAATAAGTGTTATTATTATGCCTACTCACAGTCGATACTGATAGTGGTTAATATTTAAAATGATAGAAATAGGAGACAAAGTCGGGGTAGCCCATAATTAAGACATTCAGGAGTGTCCATCCCTGCAAGTTAAAAGGCCGTACAATAAAATTCTGCATAATGGCACGGCATGTCCCAGTGTGTAATCTTGGTTTCATCAGCCCAGAAAATATTGTTTCTCATGTCTGAGAGGCCTTCAAGTTGTAGAACTACCTCAAGGATGATCAATGGAAACAGGATGCACCTCAGCTCAATTTCCAGTATCATAGCAAATGGTCTGAATACTTATGTAAATAAGGTATTTCTGTTTTTGCAAACATTTCTAAACCTGTTTTTGTTGTGTCATTATGGGGTGTTGTGTGTAGATTGAGGGGAAAAATGTATTAATATATTGTTAGTTACGCTGTAACATAACAATGTGGAAAAAGTGAAGGGGTCTGAATACTTTCTGAATGCACTGTAGATGTGCAGTTGCAATTTATAATGCTGTCAACATTCTAACTATACCCAGTACTAGGCATCTCTGAGGCAGTATTACATTCATGTCTGGACCTTTTCTGTCGGCAGCTTACAATCTGGCCAAGGAGCAGAGACTGAACTTTGGAGACGACATCCCGAGTGCCCTGCGGGTCGCTAAGAAGAAGCGCTGGAATAGCATTGAGGAGAAGCGCATCAACCAGGAGAACAAGCTGCATGCATATCTCACCAAACTTATCCTAGCAGAGAAGGAGAGGTGAGGGAGGGACCGGGAGCTAGGCTTTTGGGCAGATAATCATACTAGTGTATGAGCAAAATGTCTGCACTGATATTCCTAAATTTTGGCCCATTCCACCTGACAGCTGGTGTAACTGAGTCAGGTTTGTCGGCCTCTTTGCTCGCACACGCTTTCTCAGTTCTGCCCACAAATGTTCTATAGGATTGAGGTCAGGGCTCTGTGATGACAACTCCAATACCTTGACTTTGTTGTCCTTATGCCATTTTTCCACAACTTTTTCGGTCCGAGAACCTTCTAGAGCCACGTACCTCACCACGCACTTTCGACCTGGGGTCTAGAACAGGTTTCTAAAGTTTCGTAACTCTAGGTCTGACGGTTCTTTTTTAGCTCGAACAAAGCTAACTAATGAAGGCAGTGTATGTCTCTACGCACCCCAATGTGTCCCTCCTTCCAAGCTGTGCTTGTGTGTGATTTAGTTTTTCTTTGAAATTTTATGGGAAAAATGATTTACAGTTCATGGGGGTTGCCTAATCACACACATGAAGTTTTGGAAAGATCTGACTTTTTTAACCCTTTGAAACAGCCCCTGTGACACCAATTATGGCACTTCCGGTTGGCACAGGAAGCTATAGGTAAACGCATATCCTTATTGGGGTATGCCTTTACAGAATCCTGAGTTTTAAGTGTTTATGTTAAGAACTGACCGATTTACACAGGGTTGAATGCACTATTTATCACAAACTGCTGGTTAGGTATGAAAAAAACACGTTTAGGGTGATTTTAACCACTTCCGGTTGCTTCAGGAAGCTTAGAATCGACACAGGTAGACCTCATAGTGTCCTGATGGACTGTCATTGAAGACAGGTTCATAAGGCATTCATAACCCACATAGGCTTCAGGTTGACTTTAGAGGAGCAGGCAATGTATTCTTATGGGGAGAGATGTCGTTGTAATCTATGAGATCAAAAAAAAACTGTTTTACTGTTAAGGGTTAATGCCACACGGTCAAGGTTAGGCTTGCACAGATCGGGAGGACCTCAGGAACGTACCTGAGGTCGAATTGTGCTTCTCACCCTAACGGTTCTCTCACTGTCACCCAAAAGCAAATGACATTTAGGGCCAGGCTTCATTTTGGGCCTACTTTTTTCACGGTCGCTGCATTCAGAGCGAGCTACGGTCAAGCGGGGCATCTCGTTGAACTCGGAACGGCCTAGAGAATATGGAAATGCCATTGCAGGCTCTGTGTGTCTTTAAGCACCGCACTTTGTCACTCCATCCTTGCTGTGTGTGTGTGTGTGTGTGAGAGAGCTTTTCTTTGACATCTGCTGGGGGAAATGACTGATTTACAGTTCATTGGGGTTGCCTAATCACTCATATGAAGTTTTGAAAAGATCTGACCTTTTTAACCCTTGGAAACAGCACCATTTTAAGACACTTCCGGTTTACACAGGAAGCTGAAAGTGAACACATTGAGTTAAGTCTTTATGTTAAGGGAATTCATACAATGTCAATTTGGTGATGTTCAAAAATAGTTTAAAAAAAAAATGTTTTAACAGTTACAGATCCAGTTGCAGCGTGTTCATTCGAATCTTTTTAAAGTGTGCTTCGGAGTTCTACGAGATTTCTGTGATTTTCTGAAATAACACACACTCACTAAACACTCCGTAAATAAGTCAGTTCTTAATAAGCCCACCCGACCCATCTAGCCACCTGGAAATGCAAATGCGCTACGCTAAATGCTAATAGTACTCGTTAAAACTCAAACGTTCATTAAAACACACACATGCAGGGTATTGAATTAAAGCTACACTCGTTGTGAATCTAGCCAACAAGTCAGATTTTTAAAATGCTTTTCGGCGAAAGCATGAGAAGCTATTATCTGATAGCATGCAACACCCCGAAATACCTGAAGGCGACGTAAACAAAAGAATTAGCGTAGCCGGCGCTACACAAATAGCAGAAATAAAATGTAAAAAACATTAATTACCTTTGACGAGCTTCTTTGTTGGCACTCCTATATGCCCCATAAACATCACTATTGGGTCTTTTTTTTCAATTAAATCGGTCCATATATACCCAAAATATCCATCTATGGAAACTGTGATTCAGAAAAAAACAGTTTCAAAACGCAGCGTCATTTTTTTTAAATTAAAAAGGTCGACGATAAACTTTCACAAAACACTTCTGTAATCCAACTTTAGGTATTAGTAAACGTTAATAATCTATCAAATTGATCACGGGGCGATGTGTAATTCAATAGCTCCACGTCTTCAAATCATGTTCGGAAATCTCTCTTCCAAAACTTCCTGTCGGAGACCGGATGGAATGGGGTTTCTTCTTTGTTTGACCAAGAAATAACTCCCAGAAATTGACAAGACTGGCGACATCGTGTGGAAGCGGAAGGAATTGCAATCTCAGCACCATTTAATTTGGTGTCCCTTAAACGATACATGCAAGTGGCGCATGGATATTTTTTCCAGTTTTCAGTGACCAGTTTTTCTTGCGCTTTTCGATGCCGTGATCACAGCCGTGATTTAACCAGTTTTAGAAACGTGAGAGTGTTTTCTATCCACACATACTAATCATATGCATATACTATATTCCTGGCATGAGTAGCAGGACGCTGAAATGTTGCGCGATTTTTAACAGAATGTTCGAAAAAGTAGGGGGTAGGCTTAACACTTAAAACTCAGGATTCTGTAAAGGGCATACCCCAATGAGGATATGTGTTTACCTATAGCTTCCTGTGCCAACCGGAAGTGCCATAATTGGTGTCAGAGGGGCTGTTTCAAAGGGTTAAAAAAAAGTCAGATCTTTCCAAAACTTCATTTGTGTGATTAGGCAACCCCCATGAACTGTAAATCAGTCATTTCTCCCAACAGATGTAAAAGAAAAGCTCTCACACACACACACACACACACACACAGATTACGACACCTCTCCCTCATTCCTGAGGTCCTCCCGATCTGTGCAAGCCTAACCTTGACCGTGTGGCATTAACCCTTAACAGTAAAACTGTTTTTTTTTGATCTCACAGATTACAACGACATCTCTCCCCATAGGAATACATTGCCTGCTCCTCTAAAGTCAGAGGACGCATGGCTTTCGACCTTCGTCTCTCCCGAGCCCGTATGGGAGTTGTAGCGATGAGACAAGATAGTAACTACTAACAATTGGATACCATGAAATTGGGGGAAAAAAGGGGGGGAAAAACAACATAACTTCCAAAAGTTTTCAACCACTTTTCGTGAACATGAGAATATTTCTACCATAAAACTACTACACGATTTTGTGTACTTTACTCAGAAAATATCATTTTAGTCAGATTTCCAACATTGGTGATTAACATGATTTAATATGACTTTTGAGGCAATTTCTACAGAAACACTACTAAAGGACATAATGGAGGTATAATTTGTAGAATTTCAACCATGAGATCTTTTTCAATAATAATAGAAATAATTGTATGCATTTTAGTCAGTGACATTGGTGATTAACATTAGGCAATTTCTATCATAAAATTACAACACAACAGAAGTGAAGTGCCATTTGGAGAATTTCAACCTCGGAGATATTTTATAATATTTGAGGAAATCAATTTTACGTATTTTAACAGGCAAAGCATAATTTCCAAAAGATTTCAAACACTTTGGGAAATGCGTGCCTCTAGTGAAATTGCATGTTTGGATAGCGCGCGGAGGTGATCGTGCGGCAGAGTCGATTTCCGCGCTTATAAACGCAAGGTCGTTACAGTATTTTATCAGCAAAACATAATTTCCAAAATATTTCAAACACTTGTTGTTAACATGATGTAATATGACCTTGAGGCAATTTCTACCATAAAACTACTAATGGTAAGGATTGGTTTTGGGGTATTGGTAACTTTTTTGTTATTGAATCTTACCTCGCGGTGCTCCGTCGTATATCCGACGTCAGCATGACAACAAACTAGCTAGCTCTTAGCTCTCTGTTATAGTATAGTTACAGTTCAATGGGAAAAGCAAATCAATTAAGACTTGAAATATACTGGCACATCAATCGTCTGTATATGACATTCATTTGAAAGGGTGAGGTTAAAGATGTTTGTTTTTGTGTGTAGTTCACCACTAATCGGTAGCTAGGTAACGTTAGTTTAATAACCGAAATTTGAGCTAGGCTAGCTGTTAGCTAACGCTTGACTTTATCATCATGAGATAATGTTACATTAGACATACATGTGGCTAAATCATTGGGTGAAGAGGCGTATTCTGGAGGGGGAGTTCTGTTAGGAGCCGTGACGTTCGTTCTGAACATTAAACAAGCATCGCTAGCGATATGTTTTTGGAGGCGTAATGACCTTATCTTTCATATCCGTGATAACCCATTTTCAAAAAATTTAAATTGATACACAGCTTTATAGGGCTGGGGTTCCCACACGACCATATTTCCATCTCACAGCGCTTATTTACGGAAGACATAGTGGACTACCTGAGCTAATTAGCAATCTGTTTCTCCGAATACGCCTGCTGTGTGAAGACAGACGCCACAAACGTGTTGTTACTGAAAAATACTGTTCTGTGTTAACCTGTTAAGACCGTGTACAGTAGGTGTGTATTTTTTTGCATTAGTGAAATTATTTTGATGTGATATGAACCTAGAGGGATTTATTTCAAGAACCGTAACGTTACTGCAACTGAGAATCGATTCACGTTTAGATGGCTTCCAGAGCTAATTCTCCCTTTAAATATAACATGTAAATAAGGTCATTGGACAAAGGAGTAACGCTAGGCTAATTTTACTCCACTATTGGGCTAGCGTTAGCATCGTTGCTTAGCTATGGGATTTGGACGTTGCATTGTAGCAGACGTTTGACTCAGTAAACCATATCAGCAAACCAATGGGGAAAGTCCACGGTCTTTGCCAACGCAACTAGCTACCTTGTTTTGTGTAGTGACACAGGGACTGAGGGAGGGCGCAACGTCAGCCATTAGCTAGTTAGCGTAGTTTTGACATAGTGTGGTCATGGCCAGGTGGTGTGCCCGATAATGACTGGTTTTAATGCGTCTCAACCATTGACTTCAGCATCTTAGTTGCACAACCATATGTTGATGCATAACTAGCTAGCCAGTGAAATGTGAGGGCTCAATGTATGAGTTGCAACAGCACCTCACCACACGCAGCAGCAACTGTTGCTGATGCTGCCTATCTTTCTTTTCTAGTTTGTGAGAAGACAAAGAACAGGGCCATTCTTTCACCTGACAGCTAGCCAGCCGGAGAGACGGGGAACAGGATAGGTAAACAGTGCCCAGCGGGCGCTGCAGAGCCACCAGAGAAGATGGCTAGCAGCCCAGAGAAGAGTTCCACAGCACAGGAGCTGAAGGAGCAGGGCAACCAACTGTTCCTCTGCCGCAAGTACCAGGAAGCTGCCACCTGCTACAGCAAAACCATAGTGAGTAGCAAGCTACTGCTCTTAAGGGGAATGATGATGTAAAATGTCTACACCTTTTCAGATGACTGAAAGTCTATATGATATGAGATATTGACACTGTCCTATTCACCTACTCTGAATAGATGTCAGAATAGAAGTAGCTTGGTCTGATGCACTCTTACAAAAATAGCTTGTGCAATATGTAGGCCTAACGTGCGTGGTTGCACCTGTGTGTGTGTGTATACATCTTGCCAACAGAACCGTAACCCCTCAGTGGCGGTGTACTACACCAACCGTACTCTGTGCCAAGTGAAGCTGCAAGCAGAACGACAAAGCCCTGGCGGACTGCAAGCACGCGCTGGAACTGGACCCCCATTCTGTCAAAGCCCACTTCTTCCTGGTCCAGTGTCACCTGGAGCTGGAGAACTACAACGAGGCCGTCGGCAACCTGCAGAGAGGTCAGGACCAACCCTCAAGGCCAGTTTCCTAGACACAGATTAAGTTTGGGCCTGTATTCACTAAGGGTCCGATTTAGGAAATTACGCCTTTCCTATATACTTTTTAGTAGTTGGTATTCAGAGTAACCTTATTAAGGTGCGTAACAGGCTTTGTAGGCGTGGTTCACTTGCGCACGCCAAATAAGTGTAATTGAACTGCTAGAAACCTTCCCACTGGCTGGCCAACAGATGTTCTCGTGGAGTTTTTATTCAATAGGGTTTTCAGTACATTTGTCTTAATAAGTCATCCCTTTAAATACAGTACACCTTTTCACTTTGGTTTTTGTCAACAGACTCAATAGAATATATTGAGAGAACGGGTTCAGAATATTATGGATCAATGAAGGAAAGATATCTAAATATATGCATATTTGTCTCCGTTTCAACACCAGTTGGTAGATTTTTTAAAAATACTCTGATCTTGTACCTACAAGATCAGAGTATTTTTTTTACATTTAGGGTTAGGAAAGTATTTATGAATCATAAAAAAATAGCTTGGAGAACCTTTCGGCATGAAAGAAAGTAAACAGTGGTTTGATTCATTCTAAAAATTGCCACACTCACTTATTTAACCTGTGGTAATGTTGGAATATTTGTGTACATAGAGAATAGTGTACAACATCTATTGCCTGCACCAACCATGGAACTGGGTGATGACACAGCCAAGTATGGTGCCATACATCGGGTTCAAACTGCTGTCTTAATCAGTGTTCCGCTCCATAAACGATTTAATTAGCCTTTTATTATGTTATCAATTGTTACTAATGATCCTTAGCAATAGCCACATGGCCGTGACGGCGTTTACAGAGGAAGCAAATAAAGGTAAACCTTTAGGGGTTAGGTTATACCTACTGAAGGGAACTAATAGTAAATTGGCAGTTGAATAAGTGTTATTATTATGCCTACTCACAGTCGATACTGATAGCGGTTAATATTTAACATGATAGAAATAGGAGACAAAGTCGGGGTAGCCTATAATTAAGACATTCAGGAGTGTCCATCCCTGCAAGTTAAAAGGCCGTACAATAAAATTCTGCATAATGGCACGGCATGTCCCAGTGTGTAATCTTGGTTTCATCAGCCCAGAAAATATTGTTTCTCATGTCTGAGAGGCCTTCAAGCTGTAGAACTACCTCAAGGATGATCAATGGAAACAGGATGCACCTCAGCTCAATTTCCAGTATCATAGCAAATGGTCTGAATACTTATGTAAATAAGGTATTTCTGTTTTTGCAAACATTTCTAAACCTGTTTTTGTTGTGTCATTATGGGGTGTTGTGTGTAGATTGAGGGGAAAAATGTATTAATATATTGTTAGTTACGCTGTAACATAACAATGTGGAAAAAGTGAAGGGGTCTGAATACTTTCTGAATGCACTGTAGATGTGCAGTTGCAATTTATAATGCTGTCAACATTCTAACTATACCCAGTACTAGGCATCTCTGAGGCAGTATTACATTCATGTCTGGACCTTTTCTGTCGGCAGCTTACAATCTGGCCAAGGAGCAGAGACTGAACTTTGGAGACGACATCCCGAGTGCCCTGCGGGTCGCTAAGAAGAAGCGCTGGAATAGCATTGAGGAGAAGCGCATCAACCAGGAGAACAAGCTGCATGCATATCTCACCAAACTTATCCTAGCAGAGAAGGAGAGGTGAGGGAGGGACCGGGAGCTAGGCTTTTGGGCAGATAATCATACTAGTGTATGAGCAAAATGTCTGCACTGATATTCCTACATTTTGGCCCATTCCACCTGACAGCTGGTGTAACTGAGTCAGGTTTGTCGGCCTCTTTGCTCGCACACGCTTTTTCAGTTCTGCCCACACATTTTCTATAGGATTGAGGTCAGGGCTCTGTGATGACAACTCCAATACCTTGACTTTGTTGTCCTTACGCCATTTTCCCACAACTTTTTCGGTCCGAGAACCTTCTAGAGCCACGTACCTCACCACGCACTATCGACCTGGGGTCTAGAACAGGTTTCTAAAGTTTCGTAACTCTAGTTCTGACGGTTCTTTTTTAGCTCGAACAAAGCTAACTAATGTATATCTCAGTGTATGTCTCTACGCACCCCAATGTGTCCCTCCTTCCAAGCTGTGCTTGTGTGTGATTTAGTTTTTCTTTGAAATTTTATGGGAAAAATGACATTTACAGTTCATGGGGGTTGCCTAATCACACACATGAAGTTTTGGAAAGATCTGACTTTTTAACCCTTTGAAACATCCCCTGTGACACCAATTATGGCACTTCCGGTTGGCACAGGAAGCTATAGGTAAACACATATCCTCATTGGGGTATGCCTTTACAGAATCCTGAGTTTTAAGTGTTTATGTTAAGAACTGACCGATTTACACAGGGTTGAATGCACTATTTAAATGTGAGGGCTCAATGTATGAGTTGCAACAGCACCTCACCACACGCAGCAGCAACTGTTGCTGATGCTGCCTATCTTTCTTTTCTAGTTTGTGAGAAGACAAAGAACAGGGCCATTCTTTCACCTGACAGCTAGCCAGCCGGAGAGACGGGGAACAGGATAGGGAAACAGTGCCCAGCGGGCGCTGCAGAGCCACCAGAGAAGATGGCTAGCAGCCCAGAGAAGAGTTCCACAGCACAGGAGCTGAAGGAGCAGGGCAACCAACTGTTCCTCTGCCGCAAGTACCAGGAAGCTGCCACCTGCTACAGCAAAACCATAGTGAGTAGCAAGCTACTGCTCTTAAGGGGAATGATGATGTAAAATGTCTACACCTTTTCAGATGACTGAAAGTCTATATGATATGAGATATTGACACTGTCCTATTCACCTACTCTGAATAGATGTCAGAATAGAAGTAGCTTGGTCTGATGCACTCTTACAAAAATAGCTTGTGCAATATGTAACGTGCGTGGTTGCACCTGTGTGTGTGTGTGTATACATCTTGCCAACAGAACCGTAACCCCTCAGTGGCGGTGTACTACACCAACCGTACTCTGTGCCAAGTGAAGCTGCAAGCAGAACGACAAAGCCCTGGCGGACTGCAAGCACGCGCTGGAACTGGACCCCCATTCTGTCAAAGCCCACTTCTTCCTGTGCCAGTGTCACCTGGAGCTGGAGAACTACAACGAGGCCATCGGCAACCTGCAGAGAGGTCAGGACCAACCCTCAAGGCCAGTTTCCTAGACACAGATTAAGTTTGGGCCTGTATTCACTAAGGGTCCGATTTAGGAAATTACGCCTTTCCTATATACTTTTTAGTAGTTGGTATTCAGAGTAACCTTATTAAGGTGCGTAACAGGCTTTGTAGGCGTGGTTCACTTGCGCACGCCAAATAAGTGTAATTGAACTGCTAGAAACCTTCCCACTGGCTGGCCAACAGATGTTCTCGTGGAGTTTTTATTCAATAGGGTTTTCAGTACATTTGTCTTAATAAGTCATCCCTTTAAATACAGTACACCTTTTCACTTTGGTTTTTGTCAACAGACTCAATAGAATATATTGAGAGAACGGGTTCAGAATATTATGGATCAATGAAGGAAAGATATCTAAATATATGCATATTTGTCTCCGTTTCAACACCAGTTGGTAGATTTTTTAAAAATACTCTGATCTTGTACCTACAAGATCAGAGTATTTTTTTTACATTTAGGGTTAGGAAAGTATTTATGAATCATAAAAAAATAGCTTGGAGAACCTTTCGGCATGAAAGAAAGTAAACAGTGGTTTGATTCATTCTAAAAATTGCCACACTCACTTATTTAACCTGTGGTAATGTTGGAATATTTGTGTACATAGAGAATAGTGTACAACATCTATTGCCTGCACCAACCATGGAACTGGGTGATGACACAGCCAAGTATGGTGCCATACATCGGGTTCAAACTGCTGTCTTAATCAGTGTTCCGCTCCATAAACGATTTAATTAGCCTTTTATTATGTTATCAATTGTTACTAATGATCCTTAGCAATAGCCACATGGCCGTGACGGCGTTTACAGAGGAAGCAAATAAAGGTAAACCTTTAGGGGTTAGGTTATACCTACTGAAGGGAACTAATAGTAAATTGGCAGTTGAATAAGTGTTATTATTATGCCTACTCACAGTCGATACTGATAGCGGTTAATATTTAACATGATAGAAATAGGAGACAAAGTCGGGGTAGCCTATAATTAAGACATTCAGGAGTGTCCATCCCTGCAAGTTAAAAGGCCGTACAATAAAATTCTGCATAATGGCACGGCATGTCCCAGTGTGTAATCTTGGTTTCATCAGCCCAGAAAATATTGTTTCTCATGTCTGAGAGGCCTTCAAGTTGTAGAACTACCTCAAGGATGATCAATGGAAACAGGATGCACCTCAGCTCAATTTCCAGTATCATAGCAAATGGTCTGAATACTTATGTAAATAAGGTATTTCTGTTTTTGCAAACATTTCTAAACCTGTTTTTGTTGTGTCATTATGGGGTGTTGTGTGTAGATTGAGGGGAAAAATGTATTAATATATTGTTAGTTACGCTGTAACATAACAATGTGGAAAAAGTGAAGGGGTCTGAATACTTTCTGAATGCACTGTAGATGTGCAGTTGCAATTTATAATGCTGTCAACATTCTAACTATACCCAGTACTAGGCATCTCTGAGGCAGTATTACATTCATGTCTGGACCTTTTCTGTCGGCAGCTTACAATCTGGCCAAGGAGCAGAGACTGAACTTTGGAGACGACATCCCGAGTGCCCTGCGGGTCGCTAAGAAGAAGCGCTGGAATAGCATTGAGGAGAAGCGCATCAACCAGGAGAACAAGCTGCATGCATATCTCACCAAACTTATCCTAGCAGAGAAGGAGAGGTGAGGGAGGGACCGGGAGCTAGGCTTTTGGGCAGATAATCATACTAGTGTATGAGCAAAATGTCTGCACTGATATTCCTACATTTTGGCCCATTCCACCTGACAGCTGGTGTAACTGAGTCAGGTTTGTCGGCCTCTTTGCTCGCACACGCTTTTTCAGTTCTGCCCACACATTTTCTATAGGATTGAGGTCAGGGCTCTGTGATGACAACTCCAATACCTTGACTTTGTTGTCCTTACGCCATTTTCCCACAACTTTTTCGGTCCGAGAACCTTCTAGAGCCACGTACCTCACCACGCACTATCGACCTGGGGTCTAGAACAGGTTTCTAAAGTTTCGTAACTCTAGTTCTGACGGTTCTTTTTTAGCTCGAACAAAGCTAACTAATGTATATCTCAGTGTATGTCTCTACGCACCCCAATGTGTCCCTCCTTCCAAGCTGTGCTTGTGTGTGATTTAGTTTTTCTTTGAAATGTTATGGGAAAAATGACTGATTTACAGTTCATGGGGGTTGCCTAATCACACACATGAAGTTTTGGAAAGATCTGACTTTTTAACCCTTTGAAACATCCCCTGTGACACCAATTATGGCACTTCCGGTTGGCACAGGAAGCTATAGGTAAACACATATCCTCATTGGGGTATGCCTTTACAGAATCCTGAGTTTTAAGTGTTTATGTTAAGAACTGACCGATTTACACAGGGTTGAATGCACTATTTAAATGTGAGGGCTCAATGTATGAGTTGCAACAGCACCTCACCACACGCAGCAGCAACTGTTGCTGATGCTGCCTATCTTTCTTTTCTAGTTTGTGAGAAGACAAAGAACAGGGCCATTCTTTCACCTGACAGCTAGCCAGCCGGAGAGACGGGGAACAGGATAGGGAAACAGTGCCCAGCGGGCGCTGCAGAGCCACCAGAGAAGATGGCTAGCAGCCCAGAGAAGAGTTCCACAGCACAGGAGCTGAAGGAGCAGGGCAACCAACTGTTCCTCTGCCGCAAGTACCAGGAAGCTGCCACCTGCTACAGCAAAACCATAGTGAGTAGCAAGCTACTGCTCTTAAGGGGAATGATGATGTAAAATGTCTACACCTTTTCAGATGACTGAAAGTCTATATGATATGAGATATTGACACTGTCCTATTCACCTACTCTGAATAGATGTCAGAATAGAAGTAGCTTGGTCTGATGCACTCTTACAAAAATAGCTTGTGCAATATGTAACGTGCGTGGTTGCACCTGTGTGTGTGTGTGTATACATCTTGCCAACAGAACCGTAACCCCTCAGTGGCGGTGTACTACACCAACCGTACTCTGTGCCAAGTGAAGCTGCAAGCAGAACGACAAAGCCCTGGCGGACTGCAAGCACGCGCTGGAACTGGACCCCCATTCTGTCAAAGCCCACTTCTTCCTGTGCCAGTGTCACCTGGAGCTGGAGAACTACAACGAGGCCATCGGCAACCTGCAGAGAGGTCAGGACCAACCCTCAAGGCCAGTTTCCTAGACACAGATTAAGTTTGGGCCTGTATTCACTAAGGGTCCGATTTAGGAAATTACGCCTTTCCTATATACTTTTTAGTAGTTGGTATTCAGAGTAACCTTATTAAGGTGCGTAACAGGCTTTGTAGGCGTGGTTCACTTGCGCACGCCAAATAAGTGTAATTGAACTGCTAGAAACCTTCCCACTGGCTGGCCAACAGATGTTCTCGTGGAGTTTTTATTCAATAGGGTTTTCAGTACATTTGTCTTAATAAGTCATCCCTTTAAATACAGTACACCTTTTCACTTTGGTTTTTGTCAACAGACTCAATAGAATATATTGAGAGAACGGGTTCAGAATATTATGGATCAATGAAGGAAAGATATCTAAATATATGCATATTTGTCTCCGTTTCAACACCAGTTGGTAGATTTTAAAAAAATACTCTGATCTTGTACCTACAAGATCAGAGTATTTTTTTTACATTTAGGGTTAGGAAAGTATTTATGAATCATAAAAAAATAGCTTGGAGAACCTTTCGGCATGAAAGAAAGTAAACAGTGGTTTGATTCATTCTAAAAATTGCCACACTCACTTATTTAACCTGTGGTAATGTTGGAATATTTGTGTACATAGAGAATAGTGTACAACATCTATTGCCTGCACCAACCATGGAACTGGGTGATGACACAGCCAAGTATGGTGCCATACATCGGGTTCAAACTGCTGTCTTAATCAGTGTTCCGCTCCATAAACGATTTAATTAGCCTTTTATTATGTTATCAATTGTTACTAATGATCCTTAGCAATAGCCACATGGCCGTGACGGCGTTTACAGAGGAAGCAAATAAAGGTAAACCTTTAGGGGTTAGGTTATACCTACTGAAGGGAACTAATAGTAAATTGGCAGTTGAATAAGTGTTATTATTATGCCTACTCACAGTCGATACTGATAGCGGTTAATATTTAACATGATAGAAATAGGAGACAAAGTCGGGGTAGCCTATAATTAAGACATTCAGGAGTGTCCATCCCTGCAAGTTAAAAGGCCGTACAATAAAATTCTGCATAATGGCACGGCATGTCCCAGTGTGTAATCTTGGTTTCATCAGCCCAGAAAATATTGTTTCTCATGTCTGAGAGGCCTTCAAGTTGTAGAACTACCTCAAGGATGATCAATGGAAACAGGATGCACCTCAGCTCAATTTCCAGTATCATAGCAAATGGTCTGAATACTTATGTAAATAAGGTATTTCTGTTTTTGCAAACATTTCTAAACCTGTTTTTGTTGTGTCATTATGGGGTGTTGTGTGTAGATTGAGGGGAAAAATGTATTAATATATTGTTAGTTACGCTGTAACATAACAATGTGGAAAAAGTGAAGGGGTCTGAATACTTTCTGAATGCACTGTAGATGTGCAGTTGCAATTTATAATGCTGTCAACATTCTAACTATACCCAGTACTAGGCATCTCTGAGGCAGTATTACATTCATGTCTGGACCTTTTCTGTCGGCAGCTTACAATCTGGCCAAGGAGCAGAGACTGAACTTTGGAGACGACATCCCGAGTGCCCTGCGGGTCGCTAAGAAGAAGCGCTGGAATAGCATTGAGGAGAAGCGCATCAACCAGGAGAACAAGCTGCATGCATATCTCACCAAACTTATCCTAGCAGAGAAGGAGAGGTGAGGGAGGGACCGGGAGCTAGGCTTTTGGGCAGATAATCATACTAGTGTATGAGCAAAATGTCTGCACTGATATTCCTACATTTTGGCCCATTCCACCTGACAGCTGGTGTAACTGAGTCAGGTTTGTCGGCCTCTTTGCTCGCACACGCTTTTTCAGTTCTGCCCACACATTTTCTATAGGATTGAGGTCAGGGCTCTGTGATGACAACTCCAATACCTTGACTTTGTTGTCCTTACGCCATTTTCCCACAACTTTTTCGGTCCGAGAACCTTCTAGAGCCACGTACCTCACCACGCACTATCGACCTGGGGTCTAGAACAGGTTTCTAAAGTTTCGTAACTCTAGTTCTGACGGTTCTTTTTTAGCTCGAACAAAGCTAACTAATGTATATCTCAGTGTATGTCTCTACGCACCCCAATGTGTCCCTCCTTCCAAGCTGTGCTTGTGTGTGATTTAGTTTTTCTTTGAAATTTTATGGGGAAAATGACATTTACAGTTCATGGGGGTTGCCTAATCACACACATGAAGTTTTGGAAAGATCTGACTTTTTAACCCTTTGAAACATCCCCTGTGACACCAATTATGGCACTTCCGGTTGGCACAGGAAGCTATAGGTAAACACATATCCTCATTGGGGTATGCCTTTACAGAATCCTGAGTTTTAAGTGTTTATGTTAAGAACTGACCGATTTACACAGGGTTGAATGCACTATTTAAATGTGAGGGCTCAATGTATGAGTTGCAACAGCACCTCACCACACGCAGCAGCAACTGTTGCTGATGCTGCCTATCTTTCTTTTCTAGTTTGTGAGAAGACAAAGAACAGGGCCATTCTTTCACCTGACAGCTAGCCAGCCGGAGAGACGGGGAACAGGATAGGGAAACAGTGCCCAGCGGGCGCTGCAGAGCCACCAGAGAAGATGGCTAGCAGCCCAGAGAAGAGTTCCACAGCACAGGAGCTGAAGGAGCAGGGCAACCAACTGTTCCTCTGCCGCAAGTACCAGGAAGCTGCCACCTGCTACAGCAAAACCATAGTGAGTAGCAAGCTACTGCTCTTAAGGGGAATGATGATGTAAAATGTCTACACCTTTTCAGATGACTGAAAGTCTATATGATATGAGATATTGACACTGTCCTATTCACCTACTCTGAATAGATGTCAGAATAGAAGTAGCTTGGTCTGATGCACTCTTACAAAAATAGCTTGTGCAATATGTAACGTGCGTGGTTGCACCTGTGTGTGTGTGTGTATACATCTTGCCAACAGAACCGTAACCCCTCAGTGGCGGTGTACTACACCAACCGTACTCTGTGCCAAGTGAAGCTGCAAGCAGAACGACAAAGCCCTGGCGGACTGCAAGCACGCGCTGGAACTGGACCCCCATTCTGTCAAAGCCCACTTCTTCCTGTGCCAGTGTCACCTGGAGCTGGAGAACTACAACGAGGCCATCGGCAACCTGCAGAGAGGTCAGGACCAACCCTCAAGGCCAGTTTCCTAGACACAGATTAAGTTTGGGCCTGTATTCACTAAGGGTCCGATTTAGGAAATTACGCCTTTCCTATATACTTTTTAGTAGTTGGTATTCAGAGTAACCTTATTAAGGTGCGTAACAGGCTTTGTAGGCGTGGTTCACTTGCGCACGCCAAATAAGTGTAATTGAACTGCTAGAAACCTTCCCACTGGCTGGCCAACAGATGTTCTCGTGGAGTTTTTATTCAATAGGGTTTTCAGTACATTTGTCTTAATAAGTCATCCCTTTAAATACAGTACACCTTTTCACTTTGGTTTTTGTCAACAGACTCAATAGAATATATTGAGAGAACGGGTTCAGAATATTATGGATCAATGAAGGAAAGATATCTAAATATATGCATATTTGTCTCCGTTTCAACACCAGTTGGTAGATTTTTAAAAAATACTCTGATCTTGTACCTACAAGATCAGAGTATTTTTTTTACATTTAGGGTTAGGAAAGTATTTATGAATCATAAAAAAATAGCTTGGAGAACCTTTCGGCATGAAAGAAAGTAAACAGTGGTTTGATTCATTCTAAAAATTGCCACACTCACTTATTTAACCTGTGGTAATGTTGGAGTATTTGTGTACATAGAGAATAGTGTACAACATCTATTGCCTGCACCAACCATGGAACTGGGTGATGACACAGCCAAGTATGGTGCCATACATCGGGTTCAAACTGCTGTCTTAATCAGTGTTCCGCTCCATAAACGATTTAATTAGCCTTTTATTATGTTATCAATTGTTACTAATGATCCTTAGCAATAGCCACATGGCCGTGACGGCGTTTACAGAGGAAGCAAATAAAGGTAAACCTTTAGGGGTTAGGTTATACCTACTGAAGGGAACTAATAGTAAATTGGCAGTTGAATAAGTGTTATTATTATGCCTACTCACAGTCGATACTGATAGCGGTTAATATTTAACATGATAGAAATAGGAGACAAAGTCGGGGTAGCCTATAATTAAGACATTCAGGAGTGTCCATCCCTGCAAGTTAAAAGGCCGTACAATAAAATTCTGCATAATGGCACGGCATGTCCCAGTGTGTAATCTTGGTTTCATCAGCCCAGAAAATATTGTTTCTCATGTCTGAGAGGCCTTCAAGTTGTAGAACTACCTCAAGGATGATCAATGGAAACAGGATGCACCTCAGCTCAATTTCCAGTATCATAGCAAATGGTCTGAATACTTATGTAAATAAGGTATTTCTGTTTTTGCAAACATTTCTAAACCTGTTTTTGTTGTGTCATTATGGGGTGTTGTGTGTAGATTGAGGGGAAAAATGTATTAATATATTGTTAGTTACGCTGTAACATAACAATGTGGAAAAAGTGAAGGGGTCTGAATACTTTCTGAATGCACTGTAGATGTGCAGTTGCAATTTATAATGCTGTCAACATTCTAACTATACCCAGTACTAGGCATCTCTGAGGCAGTATTACATTCATGTCTGGACCTTTTCTGTCGGCAGCTTACAATCTGGCCAAGGAGCAGAGACTGAACTTTGGAGACGACATCCCGAGTGCCCTGCGGGTCGCTAAGAAGAAGCGCTGGAATAGCATTGAGGAGAAGCGCATCAACCAGGAGAACAAGCTGCATGCATATCTCACCAAACTTATCCTAGCAGAGAAGGAGAGGTGAGGGAGGGACCGGGAGCTAGGCTTTTGGGCAGATAATCATACTAGTGTATGAGCAAAATGTCTGCACTGATATTCCTACATTTTGGCCCATTCCACCTGACAGCTGGTGTAACTGAGTCAGGTTTGTCGGCCTCTTTGCTCGCACACGCTTTTTCAGTTCTGCCCACACATTTTCTATAGGATTGAGGTCAGGGCTCTGTGATGACAACTCCAATACCTTGACTTTGTTGTCCTTACGCCATTTTCCCACAACTTTTTCGGTCCGAGAACCTTCTAGAGCCACGTACCTCACCATCGACCTGGGGTCTAGAACAGGTTTCTAAAGTTTCGTAACTCTAGTTCTGACGGTTCTTTTTTAGCTCGAACAAAGCTAACTAATTTATATCTCAGTGTATGTCTCTACGCACCCCAATGTGTCCCTCCTTCCAAGCTGTGCTTGTGTGTGATTTAGTTTTTCTTTGAAATGTTATGGGAAAAATGACTGATTTACAGTTCATGGGGGTTGCCTAATCACACACATGAAGTTTTGGAAAGATCTGACTTTTTTAACCCTTTGAAACATCCCCTGTGACACCAATTATGGCACTTCCGGTTGGCACAGGAAGCTATAGGTAAACACATATCCTCATTGGGGTATGCCTTTACAGAATCCTGAGTTTTAAGTGTTTATGTTAAGAACTGACCGATTTACACAGGGTTGAATGCACTATTTAAATGTGAGGGCTCAATGTATGAGTTGCAACAGCACCTCACCACACGCAGCAGCAACTGTTGCTGATGCTGCCTATCTTTCTTTTCTAGTTTGTGAGAAGACAAAGAACAGGGCCATTCTTTCACCTGACAGCTAGCCAGCCGGAGAGACGGGGAACAGGATAGGGAAACAGTGCCCAGCGGGCGCTGCAGAGCCACCAGAGAAGATGGCTAGCAGCCCAGAGAAGAGTTCCACAGCACAGGAGCTGAAGGAGCAGGGCAACCAACTGTTCCTCTGCCGCAAGTACCAGGAAGCTGCCACCTGCTACAGCAAAACCATAGTGAGTAGCAAGCTACTGCTCTTAAGGGGAATGATGATGTAAAATGTCTACACCTTTTCAGATGACTGAAAGTCTATATGATATGAGATATTGACACTGTCCTATTCACCTACTCTGAATAGATGTCAGAATAGAAGTAGCTTGGTCTGATGCACTCTTACAAAAATAGCTTGTGCAATATGTAACGTGCGTGGTTGCACCTGTGTGTGTGTGTGTATACATCTTGCCAACAGAACCGTAACCCCTCAGTGGCGGTGTACTACACCAACCGTACTCTGTGCCAAGTGAAGCTGCAAGCAGAACGACAAAGCCCTGGCGGACTGCAAGCACGCGCTGGAACTGGACCCCCATTCTGTCAAAGCCCACTTCTTCCTGTGCCAGTGTCACCTGGAGCTGGAGAACTACAACGAGGCCATCGGCAACCTGCAGAGAGGTCAGGACCAACCCTCAAGGCCAGTTTCCTAGACACAGATTAAGTTTGGGCCTGTATTCACTAAGGGTCCGATTTAGGAAATTACGCCTTTCCTATATACTTTTTAGTAGTTGGTATTCAGAGTAACCTTATTAAGGTGCGTAACAGGCTTTGTAGGCGTGGTTCACTTGCGCACGCCAAATAAGTGTAATTGAACTGCTAGAAACCTTCCCACTGGCTGGCCAACAGATGTTCTCGTGGAGTTTTTATTCAATAGGGTTTTCAGTACATTTGTCTTAATAAGTCATCCCTTTAAATACAGTACACCTTTTCACTTTGGTTTTTGTCAACAGACTCAATAGAATATATTGAGAGAACGGGTTCAGAATATTATGGATCAATGAAGGAAAGATATCTAAATATATGCATATTTGTCTCCGTTTCAACACCAGTTGGTAGATTTAAAAAAAATACTCTGATCTTGTACCTACAAGATCAGAGTATTTTTTTTACATTTAGGGTTAGGAAAGTATTTATGAATCATAAAAAAATAGCTTGGAGAACCTTTCGGCATGAAAGAAAGTAAACAGTGGTTTGATTCATTCTAAAAATTGCCACACTCACTTATTTAACCTGTGGTAATGTTGGAGTATTTGTGTACATAGAGAATAGTGTACAACATCTATTGCCTGCACCAACCATGGAACTGGGTGATGACACAGCCAAGTATGGTGCCATACATCGGGTTCAAACTGCTGTCTTAATCAGTGTTCCGCTCCATAAACGATTTAATTAGCCTTTTATTATGTTATCAATTGTTACTAATGATCCTTAGCAATAGCCACATGGCCGTGACGGCGTTTACAGAGGAAGCAAATAAAGGTAAACCTTTAGGGGTTAGGTTATACCTACTGAAGGGAACTAATAGTAAATTGGCAGTTGAATAAGTGTTATTATTATGCCTACTCACAGTCGATACTGATAGCGGTTAATATTTAACATGATAGAAATAGGAGACAAAGTCGGGGTAGCCTATAATTAAGACATTCAGGAGTGTCCATCCCTGCAAGTTAAAAGGCCGTACAATAAAATTCTGCATAATGGCACGGCATGTCCCAGTGTGTAATCTTGGTTTCATCAGCCCAGAAAATATTGTTTCTCATGTCTGAGAGGCCTTCAAGTTGTAGAACTACCTCAAGGATGATCAATGGAAACAGGATGCACCTCAGCTCAATTTCCAGTATCATAGCAAATGGTCTGAATACTTATGTAAATAAGGTATTTCTGTTTTTGCAAACATTTCTAAACCTGTTTTTGTTGTGTCATTATGGGGTGTTGTGTGTAGATTGAGGGGAAAAATGTATTAATATATTGTTAGTTACGCTGTAACATAACAATGTGGAAAAAGTGAAGGGGTCTGAATACTTTCTGAATGCACTGTAGATGTGCAGTTGCAATTTATAATGCTGTCAACATTCTAACTATACCCAGTACTAGGCATCTCTGAGGCAGTATTACATTCATGTCTGGACCTTTTCTGTCGGCAGCTTACAATCTGGCCAAGGAGCAGAGACTGAACTTTGGAGACGACATCCCGAGTGCCCTGCGGGTCGCTAAGAAGAAGCGCTGGAATAGCATTGAGGAGAAGCGCATCAACCAGGAGAACAAGCTGCATGCATATCTCACCAAACTTATCCTAGCAGAGAAGGAGAGGTGAGGGAGGGACCGGGAGCTAGGCTTTTGGGCAGATAATCATACTAGTGTATGAGCAAAATGTCTGCACTGATATTCCTACATTTTGGCCCATTCCACCTGACAGCTGGTGTAACTGAGTCAGGTTTGTCGGCCTCTTTGCTCGCACACGCTTTTTCAGTTCTGCCCACACATTTTCTATAGGATTGAGGTCAGGGCTCTGTGATGACAACTCCAATACCTTGACTTTGTTGTCCTTACGCCATTTTCCCACAACTTTTTCGGTCCGAGAACCTTCTAGAGCCACGTACCTCACCACGCACTATCGACCTGGGGTCTAGAACAGGTTTCTAAAGTTTCGTAACTCTAGTTCTGACGGTTCTTTTTTAGCTCGAACAAAGCTAACTAATGTATATCTCAGTGTATGTCTCTACGCACCCCAATGTGTCCCTCCTTCCAAGCTGTGCTTGTGTGTGATTTAGTTTTTCTTTGAAATTTTATGGGAAAAATGACATTTACAGTTCATGGGGGTTGCCTAATCACACACATGAAGTTTTGGAAAGATCTGACTTTTTAACCCTTTGAAACATCCCCTGTGACACCAATTATGGCACTTCCGGTTGGCACAGGAAGCTATAGGTAAACACATATCCTCATTGGGGTATGCCTTTACAGAATCCTGAGTTTTAAGTGTTTATGTTAAGAACTGACCGATTTACACAGGGTTGAATGCACTATTTAAATGTGAGGGCTCAATGTATGAGTTGCAACAGCACCTCACCACACGCAGCAGCAACTGTTGCTGATGCTGCCTATCTTTCTTTTCTAGTTTGTGAGAAGACAAAGAACAGGGCCATTCTTTCACCTGACAGCTAGCCAGCCGGAGAGACGGGGAACAGGATAGGGAAACAGTGCCCAGCGGGCGCTGCAGAGCCACCAGAGAAGATGGCTAGCAGCCCAGAGAAGAGTTCCACAGCACAGGAGCTGAAGGAGCAGGGCAACCAACTGTTCCTCTGCCGCAAGTACCAGGAAGCTGCCACCTGCTACAGCAAAACCATAGTGAGTAGCAAGCTACTGCTCTTAAGGGGAATGATGATGTAAAATGTCTACACCTTTTCAGATGACTGAAAGTCTATATGATATGAGATATTGACACTGTCCTATTCACCTACTCTGAATAGATGTCAGAATAGAAGTAGCTTGGTCTGATGCACTCTTACAAAAATAGCTTGTGCAATATGTAGGCCTAACGTGCGTGGTTGCACCTGTGTGTGTGTATACATCTTGCCAACAGAACCGTAACCCCTCAGTGGCGGTGTACTACACCAACCGTACTCTGTGCCAAGTGAAGCTGCAAGCAGAACGACAAAGCCCTGGCGGACTGCAAGCACGCGCTGGAACTGGACCCCCATTCTGTCAAAGCCCACTTCTTCCTGTGCCAGTGTCACCTGGAGCTGGAGAACTACAACGAGGCCATCGGCAACCTGCAGAGAGGTCAGGACCAACCCTCAAGGCCAGTTTCCTAGACACAGATTAAGTTTGGGCCTGTATTCACTAAGGGTCCGATTTAGGAAATTACGCCTTTCCTATATACTTTTTAGTAGTTGGTATTCAGAGTAACCTTATTAAGGTGCGTAACAGGCTTTGTAGGCGTGGTTCACTTGCGCACGCCAAATAAGTGTAATTGAACTGCTAGAAACCTTCCCACTGGCTGGCCAACAGATGTTCTCGTGGAGTTTTTATTCAATAGGGTTTTCAGTACATTTGTCTTAATAAGTCATCCCTTTAAATACAGTACACCTTTTCACTTTGGTTTTTGTCAACAGACTCAATAGAATATATTGAGAGAACGGGTTCAGAATATTATGGATCAATGAAGGAAAGATATCTAAATATATGCATATTTGTCTCCGTTTCAACACCAGTTGGTAGATTTAAAAAAAATACTCTGATCTTGTACCTACAAGATCAGAGTATTTTTTTTACATTTAGGGTTAGGAAAGTATTTATGAATCATAAAAAAATAGCTTGGAGAACCTTTCGGCATGAAAGAAAGTAAACAGTGGTTTGATTCATTCTAAAAATTGCCACACTCACTTATTTAACCTGTGGTAATGTTGGAGTATTTGTGTACATAGAGAATAGTGTACAACATCTATTGCCTGCACCAACCATGGAACTGGGTGATGACACAGCCAAGTATGGTGCCATACATCGGGTTCAAACTGCTGTCTTAATCAGTGTTCCGCTCCATAAACGATTTAATTAGCCTTTTATTATGTTATCAATTGTTACTAATGATCCTTAGCAATAGCCACATGGCCGTGACGGCGTTTACAGAGGAAGCAAATAAAGGTAAACCTTTAGGGGTTAGGTTATACCTACTGAAGGGAACTAATAGTAAATTGGCAGTTGAATAAGTGTTATTATTATGCCTACTCACAGTCGATACTGATAGCGGTTAATATTTAACATGATAGAAATAGGAGACAAAGTCGGGGTAGCCTATAATTAAGACATTCAGGAGTGTCCATCCCTGCAAGTTAAAAGGCCGTACAATAAAATTCTGCATAATGGCACGGCATGTCCCAGTGTGTAATCTTGGTTTCATCAGCCCAGAAAATATTGTTTCTCATGTCTGAGAGGCCTTCAAGTTGTAGAACTACCTCAAGGATGATCAATGGAAACAGGATGCACCTCAGCTCAATTTCCAGTATCATAGCAAATGGTCTGAATACTTATGTAAATAAGGTATTTCTGTTTTTGCAAACATTTCTAAACCTGTTTTTGTTGTGTCATTATGGGGTGTTGTGTGTAGATTGAGGGGAAAAATGTATTAATATATTGTTAGTTACGCTGTAACATAACAATGTGGAAAAAGTGAAGGGGTCTGAATACTTTCTGAATGCACTGTAGATGTGCAGTTGCAATTTATAATGCTGTCAACATTCTAACTATACCCAGTACTAGGCATCTCTGAGGCAGTATTACATTCATGTCTGGACCTTTTCTGTCGGCAGCTTACAATCTGGCCAAGGAGCAGAGACTGAACTTTGGAGACGACATCCCGAGTGCCCTGCGGGTCGCTAAGAAGAAGCGCTGGAATAGCATTGAGGAGAAGCGCATCAACCAGGAGAACAAGCTGCATGCATATCTCACCAAACTTATCCTAGCAGAGAAGGAGAGGTGAGGGAGGGACCGGGAGCTAGGCTTTTGGGCAGATAATCATACTAGTGTATGAGCAAAATGTCTGCACTGATATTCCTACATTTTGGCCCATTCCACCTGACAGCTGGTGTAACTGAGTCAGGTTTGTCGGCCTCTTTGCTCGCACACGCTTTTTCAGTTCTGCCCACACATTTTCTATAGGATTGAGGTCAGGGCTCTGTGATGACAACTCCAATACCTTGACTTTGTTGTCCTTACGCCATTTTCCCACAACTTTTTCGGTCCGAGAACCTTCTAGAGCCACGTACCTCACCATCGACCTGGGGTCTAGAACAGGTTTCTAAAGTTTCGTAACTCTAGTTCTGACGGTTCTTTTTTAGCTCGAACAAAGCTAACTAATTTATATCTCAGTGTATGTCTCTACGCACCCCAATGTGTCCCTCCTTCCAAGCTGTGCTTGTGTGTGATTTAGTTTTTCTTTGAAATGTTATGGGAAAAATGACTGATTTACAGTTCATGGGGGTTGCCTAATCACACACATGAAGTTTTGGAAAGATCTGACTTTTTTAACCCTTTGAAACATCCCCTGTGACACCAATTATGGCACTTCCGGTTGGCACAGGAAGCTATAGGTAAACACATATCCTCATTGGGGTATGCCTTTACAGAATCCTGAGTTTTAAGTGTTTATGTTAAGAACTGACCGATTTACACAGGGTTGAATGCACTATTTAAATGTGAGGGCTCAATGTATGAGTTGCAACAGCACCTCACCACACGCAGCAGCAACTGTTGCTGATGCTGCCTATCTTTCTTTTCTAGTTTGTGAGAAGACAAAGAACAGGGCCATTCTTTCACCTGACAGCTAGCCAGCCGGAGAGACGGGGAACAGGATAGGGAAACAGTGCGCAGCGGGCGCTGCAGAGCCACCAGAGAAGATGGCTAGCAGCCCAGAGAAGAGTTCCACAGCACAGGAGCTGAAGGAGCAGGGCAACCAACTGTTCCTCTGCCGCAAGTACCAGGAAGCTGCCACCTGCTACAGCAAAACCATAGTGAGTAGCAAGCTACTGCTCTTAAGGGGAATGATGATGTAAAATGTCTACACCTTTTCAGATGACTGAAAGTCTATATGATATGAGATATTGACACTGTCCTATTCACCTACTCTGAATAGATGTCAGAATAGAAGTAGCTTGGTCTGATGCACTCTTACAAAAATAGCTTGTGCAATATGTAGGCCTAACGTGCGTGGTTGCACCTGTGTGTGTGTATACATCTTGCCAACAGAACCGTAACCCCTCAGTGGCGGTGTACTACACCAACCGTACTCTGTGCCAAGTGAAGCTGCAAGCAGAACGACAAAGCCCTGGCGGACTGCAAGCACGCGCTGGAACTGGACCCCCATTCTGTCAAAGCCCACTTCTTCCTGTGCCAGTGTCACCTGGAGCTGGAGAACTACAACGAGGCCATCGGCAACCTGCAGAGAGGTCAGGACCAACCCTCAAGGCCAGTTTCCTAGACACAGATTAAGTTTGGGCCTGTATTCACTAAGGGTCCGATTTAGGAAATTACGCCTTTCCTATATACTTTTTAGTAGTTGGTATTCAGAGTAACCTTATTAAGGTGCGTAACAGGCTTTGTAGGCGTGGTTCACTTGCGCACGCCAAATAAGTGTAATTGAACTGCTAGAAACCTTCCCACTGGCTGGCCAACAGATGTTCTCGTGGAGTTTTTATTCAATAGGGTTTTCAGTACATTTGTCTTAATAAGTCATCCCTTTAAATACAGTACACCTTTTCACTTTGGTTTTTGTCAACAGACTCAATAGAATATATTGAGAGAACGGGTTCAGAATATTATGGATCAATGAAGGAAAGATATCTAAATATATGCATATTTGTCTCCGTTTCAACACCAGTTGGTAGATTTAAAAAAAATACTCTGATCTTGTACCTACAAGATCAGAGTATTTTTTTTACATTTAGGGTTAGGAAAGTATTTATGAATCATAAAAAAATAGCTTGGAGAACCTTTCGGCATGAAAGAAAGTAAACAGTGGTTTGATTCATTCTAAAAATTGCCACACTCACTTATTTAACCTGTGGTAATGTTGGAGTATTTGTGTACATAGAGAATAGTGTACAACATCTATTGCCTGCACCAACCATGGAACTGGGTGATGACACAGCCAAGTATGGTGCCATACATCGGGTTCAAACTGCTGTCTTAATCAGTGTTCCGCTCCATAAACGATTTAATTAGCCTTTTATTATGTTATCAATTGTTACTAATGATCCTTAGCAATAGCCACATGGCCGTGACGGCGTTTACAGAGGAAGCAAATAAAGGTAAACCTTTAGGGGTTAGGTTATACCTACTGAAGGGAACTAATAGTAAATTGGCAGTTGAATAAGTGTTATTATTATGCCTACTCACAGTCGATACTGATAGCGGTTAATATTTAACATGATAGAAATAGGAGACAAAGTCGGGGTAGCCTATAATTAAGACATTCAGGAGTGTCCATCCCTGCAAGTTAAAAGGCCGTACAATAAAATTCTGCATAATGGCAGGGCATGTCCCAGTGTGTAATCTTGGTTTCATCAGCCCAGAAAATATTGTTTCTCATGTCTGAGAGGCCTTCAAGTTGTAGAACTACCTCAAGGATGATCAATGGAAACAGGATGCACCTCAGCTCAATTTCCAGTATCATAGCAAATGGTCTGAATACTTATGTAAATAAGGTATTTCTGTTTTTGCAAACATTTCTAAACCTGTTTTTGTTGTGTCATTATGGGGTGTTGTGTGTAGATTGAGGGGAAAAATGTATTAATATATTGTTAGTTACGCTGTAACATAACAATGTGGAAAAAGTGAAGGGGTCTGAATACTTTCTGAATGCACTGTAGATGTGCAGTTGCAATTTATAATGCTGTCAACATTCTAACTATACCCAGTACTAGGCATCTCTGAGGCAGTATTACATTCATGTCTGGACCTTTTCTGTCGGCAGCTTACAATCTGGCCAAGGAGCAGAGACTGAACTTTGGAGACGACATCCCGAGTGCCCTGCGGGTCGCTAAGAAGAAGCGCTGGAATAGCATTGAGGAGAAGCGCATCAACCAGGAGAACAAGCTGCATGCATATCTCACCAAACTTATCCTAGCAGAGAAGGAGAGGTGAGGGAGGGACCGGGAGCTAGGCTTTTGGGCAGATAATCATACTAGTGTATGAGCAAAATGTCTGCACTGATATTCCTACATTTTGGCCCATTCCACCTGACAGCTGGTGTAACTGAGTCAGGTTTGTCGGCCTCTTTGCTCGCACACGCTTTTTCAGTTCTGCCCACACATTTTCTATAGGATTGAGGTCAGGGCTCTGTGATGACAACTCCAATACCTTGACTTTGTTGTCCTTACGCCATTTTCCCACAACTTTTTCGGTCCGAGAACCTTCTAGAGCCACGTACCTCACCACGCACTATCGACCTGGGGTCTAGAACAGGTTTCTAAAGTTTCGTAACTCTAGTTCTGACGGTTCTTTTTTAGCTCGAACAAAGCTAACTAATGTATATCTCAGTGTATGTCTCTACGCACCCCAATGTGTCCCTCCTTCCAAGCTGTGCTTGTGTGTGATTTAGTTTTTCTTTGAAATTTTATGGGAAAAATGACTGATTTACAGTTCATGGGGGTTGCCTAATCACACACATGAAGTTTTGGAAAGATCTGACTTTTTTAACCCTTTGAAACATCCCCTGTGACACCAATTATGGCACTTCCGGTTGGCACAGGAAGCTATAGGTAAACACATATCCTCATTGGGGTATGCCTTTACAGAATCCTGAGTTTTAAGTGTTTATGTTAAGAACTGACCGATTTACACAGGGTTGAATGCACTATTTAAATGTGAGGGCTCAATGTATGAGTTGCAACAGCACCTCACCACACGCAGCAGCAACTGTTGCTGATGCTGCCTATCTTTCTTTTCTAGTTTGTGAGAAGACAAAGAACAGGGCCATTCTTTCACCTGACAGCTAGCCAGCCGGAGAGACGGGGAACAGGATAGGGAAACAGTGCCCAGCGGGCGCTGCAGAGCCACCAGAGAAGATGGCTAGCAGCCCAGAGAAGAGTTCCACAGCACAGGAGCTGAAGGAGCAGGGCAACCAACTGTTCCTCTGCCGCAAGTACCAGGAAGCTGCCACCTGCTACAGCAAAACCATAGTGAGTAGCAAGCTACTGCTCTTAAGGGGAATGATGATGTAAAATGTCTACACCTTTTCAGATGACTGAAAGTCTATATGATATGAGATATTGACACTGTCCTATTCACCTACTCTGAATAGATGTCAGAATAGAAGTAGCTTGGTCTGATGCACTCTTACAAAAATAGCTTGTGCAATATGTAACGTGCGTGGTTGCACCTGTGTGTGTGTGTGTATACATCTTGCCAACAGAACCGTAACCCCTCAGTGGCGGTGTACTACACCAACCGTACTCTGTGCCAAGTGAAGCTGCAAGCAGAACGACAAAGCCCTGGCGGACTGCAAGCACGCGCTGGAACTGGACCCCCATTCTGTCAAAGCCCACTTCTTCCTGTGCCAGTGTCACCTGGAGCTGGAGAACTACAACGAGGCCATCGGCAACCTGCAGAGAGGTCAGGACCAACCCTCAAGGCCAGTTTCCTAGACACAGATTAAGTTTGGGCCTGTATTCACTAAGGGTCCGATTTAGGAAATTACGCCTTTCCTATATACTTTTTAGAAGTTGGTATTCAGAGTAACCTTATTAAGGTGCGTAACAGGCTTTGTAGGCGTGGTTCACTTGCGCACGCCAAATAAGTGTAATTGAACTGCTAGAAACCTTCCCACTGGCTGGCCAACAGATGTTCTCGTGGAGTTTTTATTCAATAGGGTTTTCAGTACATTTGTCTTAATAAGTCATCCCTTTAAATACAGTACACCTTTTCACTTTGGTTTTTGTCAACAGACTCAATAGAATATATTGAGAGAACGGGTTCAGAATATTATGGATCAATGAAGGAAAGATATCTAAATATATGCATATTTGTCTCCGTTTCAACACCAGTTGGTAGATTTTAAAAAAATACTCTGATCTTGTACCTACAAGATCAGAGTATTTTTTTTACATTTAGGGTTAGGAAAGTATTTATGAATCATAAAAAAATAGCTTGGAGAACCTTTCGGCATGAAAGAAAGTAAACAGTGGTTTGATTCATTCTAAAAATTGCCACACTCACTTATTTAACCTGTGGTAATGTTGGAGTATTTGTGTACATAGAGAATAGTGTACAACATCTATTGCCTGCACCAACCATGGAACTGGGTGATGACACAGCCAAGTATGGTGCCATACATCGGGTTCAAACTGCTGTCTTAATCAGTGTTCCGCTCCATAAACGATTTAATTAGCCTTTTATTATGTTATCAATTGTTACTAATGATCCTTAGCAATAGCCACATGGCCGTGACGGCGTTTACAGAGGAAGCAAATAAAGGTAAACCTTTAGGGGTTAGGTTATACCTACTGAAGGGAACTAATAGTAAATTGGCAGTTGAATAAGTGTTATTATTATGCCTACTCACAGTCGATACTGATAGCGGTTAATATTTAACATGATAGAAATAGGAGACAAAGTCGGGGTAGCCTATAATTAAGACATTCAGGAGTGTCCATCCCTGCAAGTTAAAAGGCCGTACAATAAAATTCTGCATAATGGCACGGCATGTCCCAGTGTGTAATCTTGGTTTCATCAGCCCAGAAAATATTGTTTCTCTTGTCTGAGAGGCCTTCAAGTTGTAGAACTACCTCAAGGATGATCAATGGAAACAGGATGCACCTCAGCTCAATTTCCAGTATCATAGCAAATGGTCTGAATACTTATGTAAATAAGGTATTTCTGTTTTTGCAAACATTTCTAAACCTGTTTTTGTTGTGTCATTATGGGGTGTTGTGTGTAGATTGAGGGGAAAAATGTATTAATATATTGTTAGTTACGCTGTAACATAACAATGTGGAAAAAGTGAAGGGGTCTGAATACTTTCTGAATGCACTGTAGATGTGCAGTTGCAATTTATAATGCTGTCAACATTCTAACTATACCCAGTACTAGGCATCTCTGAGGCAGTATTACATTCATGTCTGGACCTTTTCTGTCGGCAGCTTACAATCTGGCCAAGGAGCAGAGACTGAACTTTGGAGACGACAGCCCGAGTGCCCTGCGGGTCGCTAAGAAGAAGCGCTGGAATAGCATTGAGGAGAAGCGCATCAACCAGGAGAACAAGCTGCATGCATATCTCACCAAACTTATCCTAGCAGAGAAGGAGAGGTGAGGGAGGGACCGGGAGCTAGGCTTTTGGGCAGATAATCATACTAGTGTATGAGCAAAATGTCTGCACTGATATTCCTAAATTTTGGCCCATTCCACCTGACAGCTGGTGTAACTGAGTCAGGTTTGTCGGCCTCTTTGCTCGCACACGCTTTTTCAGTTCTGCCCACACATTTTCTATAGGATTGAGGTCAGGGCTCTGTGATGACAACTCCAATACCTTGACTTTGTTGTCCTTACGCCATTTTCCCACAACTTTTTCGGTCCGAGAACCTTCTAGAGCCACGTACCTCACCATCGACCTGGGGTCTAGAACAGGTTTCTAAAGTTTCGTAACTCTAGTTCTGACGGTTCTTTTTTAGCTCGAACAAAGCTAACTAATGTATATCTCAGTGTATGTCTCTACGCACCCCAATGTGTCCCTCCTTCCAAGCTGTGCTTGTGTGTGATTTAGTTTTTCTTTGAAATGTTATGGGAAAAATGACTGATTTACAGTTCATGGGGGTTGCCTAATCACACACATGAAGTTTTGGAAAGATCTGACTTTTTTAACCCTTTGAAACATCCCCTGTGACACCAATTATGGCACTTCCGGTTGGCACAGGAAGCTATAGGTAAACACATATCCTCATTGGGGTATGCCTTTACAGAATCCTGAGTTTTAAGTGTTTATGTTAAGAACTGACCGATTTACACAGGGTTGAATGCACTATTTAAATGTGAGGGCTCAATGTATGAGTTGCAACAGCACCTCACCACACGCAGCAGCAACTGTTGCTGATGCTGCCTATCTTTCTTTTCTAGTTTGTGAGAAGACAAAGAACAGGGCCATTCTTTCACCTGACAGCTAGCCAGCCGGAGAGACGGGGAACAGGATAGGGAAACAGTGCGCAGCGGGCGCTGCAGAGCCACCAGAGAAGATGGCTAGCAGCCCAGAGAAGAGTTCCACAGCACAGGAGCTGAAGGAGCAGGGCAACCAACTGTTCCTCTGCCGCAAGTACCAGGAAGCTGCCACCTGCTACAGCAAAACCATAGTGAGTAGCAAGCTACTGCTCTTAAGGGGAATGATGATGTAAAATGTCTACACCTTTTCAGATGACTGAAAGTCTATATGATATGAGATATTGACACTGTCCTATTCACCTACTCTGAATAGATGTCAGAATAGAAGTAGCTTGGTCTGATGCACTCTTACAAAAATAGCTTGTGCAATATGTAGGCCTAACGTGCGTGGTTGCACCTGTGTGTGTGTATACATCTTGCCAACAGAACCGTAACCCCTCAGTGGCGGTGTACTACACCAACCGTACTCTGTGCCAAGTGAAGCTGCAAGCAGAACGACAAAGCCCTGGCGGACTGCAAGCACGCGCTGGAACTGGACCCCCATTCTGTCAAAGCCCACTTCTTCCTGTGCCAGTGTCACCTGGAGCTGGAGAACTACAACGAGGCCATCGGCAACCTGCAGAGAGGTCAGGACCAACCCTCAAGGCCAGTTTCCTAGACACAGATTAAGTTTGGGCCTGTATTCACTAAGGGTCCGATTTAGGAAATTACGCCTTTCCTATATACTTTTTAGTAGTTGGTATTCAGAGTAACCTTATTAAGGTGCGTAACAGGCTTTGTAGGCGTGGTTCACTTGCGCACGCCAAATAAGTGTAATTGAACTGCTAGAAACCTTCCCACTGGCTGGCCAACAGATGTTCTCGTGGAGTTTTTATTCAATAGGGTTTTCAGTACATTTGTCTTAATAAGTCATCCCTTTAAATACAGTACACCTTTTCACTTTGGTTTTTGTCAACAGACTCAATAGAATATATTGAGAGAACGGGTTCAGAATATTATGGATCAATGAAGGAAAGATATCTAAATATATGCATATTTGTCTCCGTTTCAACACCAGTTGGTAGATTTAAAAAAAATACTCACTCTTGTACCTACAAGATCAGAGTATTTTTTTTACATTTAGGGTTAGGAAAGTATTTATGAATCATAAAAAAATAGCTTGGAGAACCTTTCGGCATGAAAGAAAGTAAACAGTGGTTTGATTCATTCTAAAAATTGCCACACTCACTTATTTAACCTGTGGTAATGTTGGAGTATTTGTGTACATAGAGAATAGTGTACAACATCTATTGCCTGCACCAACCATGGAACTGGGTGATGACACAGCCAAGTATGGTGCCATACATCGGGTTCAAACTGCTGTCTTAATCAGTGTTCCGCTCCATAAACGATTTAATTAGCCTTTTATTATGTTATCAATTGTTACTAATGATCCTTAGCAATAGCCACATGGCCGTGACGGCGTTTACAGAGGAAGCAAATAAAGGTAAACCTTTAGGGGTTAGGTTATACCTACTGAAGGGAACTAATAGTAAATTGGCAGTTGAATAAGTGTTATTATTATGCCTACTCACAGTCGATACTGATAGCGGTTAATATTTAACATGATAGAAATAGGAGACAAAGTCGGGGTAGCCTATAATTAAGACATTCAGGAGTGTCCATCCCTGCAAGTTAAAAGGCCGTACAATAAAATTCTGCATAATGGCACGGCATGTCCCAGTGTGTAATCTTGGTTTCATCAGCCCAGAAAATATTGTTTCTCATGTCTGAGAGGCCTTCAAGTTGTAGAACTACCTCAAGGATGATCAATGGAAACAGGATGCACCTCAGCTCAATTTCCAGTATCATAGCAAATGGTCTGAATACTTATGTAAATAAGGTATTTCTGTTTTTGCAAACATTTCTAAACCTGTTTTTGTTGTGTCATTATGGGGTGTTGTGTGTAGATTGAGGGGAAAAATGTATTAATATATTGTTAGTTACGCTGTAACATAACAATGTGGAAAAAGTGAAGGGGTCTGAATACTTTCTGAATGCACTGTAGATGTGCAGTTGCAATTTATAATGCTGTCAACATTCTAACTATACCCAGTACTAGGCATCTCTGAGGCAGTATTACATTCATGTCTGGACCTTTTCTGTCGGCAGCTTACAATCTGGCCAAGGAGCAGAGACTGAACTTTGGAGACGACATCCCGAGTGCCCTGCGGGTCGCTAAGAAGAAGCGCTGGAATAGCATTGAGGAGAAGCGCATCAACCAGGAGAACAAGCTGCATGCATATCTCACCAAACTTATCCTAGCAGAGAAGGAGAGGTGAGGGAGGGACCGGGAGCTAGGCTTTTGGGCAGATAATCATACTAGTGTATGAGCAAAATGTCTGCACTGATATTCCTACATTTTGGCCCATTCCACCTGACAGCTGGTGTAACTGAGTCAGGTTTGTCGGCCTCTTTGCTCGCACACGCTTTTTCAGTTCTGCCCACACATTTTCTATAGGATTGAGGTCAGGGCTCTGTGATGACAACTCCAATACCTTGACTTTGTTGTCCTTACGCCATTTTCCCACAACTTTTTCGGTCCGAGAACCTTCTAGAGCCACGTACCTCACCATCGACCTGGGGTCTAGAACAGGTTTCTAAAGTTTCGTAACTCTAGTTCTGACGGTTCTTTTTTAGCTCGAACAAAGCTAACTAATGTATATCTCAGTGTATGTCTCTACGCACCCCAATGTGTCCCTCCTTCCAAGCTGTGCTTGTGTGTGATTTAGTTTTTCTTTGAAATTTTATGGGAAAAATGACTGATTTACAGTTCATGGGGGTTGCCTAATCACACACATGAAGTTTTGGAAAGATCTGACTTTTTTAACCCTTTGAAACATCCCCTGTGACACCAATTATGGCACTTCCGGTTGGCACAGGAAGCTATAGGTAAACACATATCCTCATTGGGGTATGCCTTTACAGAATCCTGAGTTTTAAGTGTTTATGTTAAGAACTGACCGATTTACACAGGGTTGAATGCACTATTTAAATGTGAGGGCTCAATGTATGAGTTGCAACAGCACCTCACCACACGCAGCAGCAACTGTTGCTGATGCTGCCTATCTTTCTTTTCTAGTTTGTGAGAAGACAAAGAACAGGGCCATTCTTTCACCTGACAGCTAGCCAGCCGGAGAGACGGGGAACAGGATAGGGAAACAGTGCGCAGCGGGCGCTGCAGAGCCACCAGAGAAGATGGCTAGCAGCCCAGAGAAGAGTTCCACAGCACAGGAGCTGAAGGAGCAGGGCAACCAACTGTTCCTCTGCCGCAAGTACCAGGAAGCTGCCACCTGCTACAGCAAAACCATAGTGAGTAGCAAGCTACTGCTCTTAAGGGGAATGATGATGTAAAATGTCTACACCTTTTCAGATGACTGAAAGTCTATATGATATGAGATATTGACACTGTCCTATTCACCTACTCTGAATAGATGTCAGAATAGAAGTAGCTTGGTCTGATGCACTCTTACAAAAATAGCTTGTGCAATATGTAGGCCTAACGTGCGTGGTTGCACCTGTGTGTGTGTATACATCTTGCCAACAGAACCGTAACCCCTCAGTGGCGGTGTACTACACCAACCGTACTCTGTGCCAAGTGAAGCTGCAAGCAGAACGACAAAGCCCTGGCGGACTGCAAGCACGCGCTGGAACTGGACCCCCATTCTGTCAAAGCCCACTTCTTCCTGTGCCAGTGTCACCTGGAGCTGGAGAACTACAACGAGGCCATCGGCAACCTGCAGAGAGGTCAGGACCAACCCTCAAGGCCAGTTTCCTAGACACAGATTAAGTTTGGGCCTGTATTCACTAAGGGTCCGATTTAGGAAATTACGCCTTTCCTATATACTTTTTAGTAGTTGGTATTCAGAGTAACCTTATTAAGGTGCGTAACAGGCTTTGTAGGCGTGGTTCACTTGCGCACGCCAAATAAGTGTAATTGAACTGCTAGAAACCTTCCCACTGGCTGGCCAACAGATGTTCTCGTGGAGTTTTTATTCAATAGGGTTTTCAGTACATTTGTCTTAATAAGTCATCCCTTTAAATACAGTACACCTTTTCACTTTGGTTTTTGTCAACAGACTCAATAGAATATATTGAGAGAACGGGTTCAGAATATTATGGATCAATGAAGGAAAGATATCTAAATATATGCATATTTGTCTCCGTTTCAACACCAGTTGGTAGATTTAAAAAAAATACTCTGATCTTGTACCTACAAGATCAGAGTATTTTTTTTACATTTAGGGTTAGGAAAGTATTTATGAATCATAAAAAAATAGCTTGGAGAACCTTTCGGCATGAAAGAAAGTAAACAGTGGTTTGATTCATTCTAAAAATTGCCACACTCACTTATTTAACCTGTGGTAATGTTGGAGTATTTGTGTACATAGAGAATAGTGTACAACATCTATTGCCTGCACCAACCATGGAACTGGGTGATGACACAGCCAAGTATGGTGCCATACATCGGGTTCAAACTGCTGTCTTAATCAGTGTTCCGCTCCATAAACGATTTAATTAGCCTTTTATTATGTTATCAATTGTTACTAATGATCCTTAGCAATAGCCACATGGCCGTGACGGCGTTTACAGAGGAAGCAAATAAAGGTAAACCTTTAGGGGTTAGGTTATACCTACTGAAGGGAACTAATAGTAAATTGGCAGTTGAATAAGTGTTATTATTATGCCTACTCACAGTCGATACTGATAGCGGTTAATATTTAACATGATAGAAATAGGAGACAAAGTCGGGGTAGCCTATAATTAAGACATTCAGGAGTGTCCATCCCTGCAAGTTAAAAGGCCGTACAATAAAATTCTGCATAATGGCACGGCATGTCCCAGTGTGTAATCTTGGTTTCATCAGCCCAGAAAATATTGTTTCTCATGTCTGAGAGGCCTTCAAGTTGTAGAACTACCTCAAGGATGATCAATGGAAACAGGATGCACCTCAGCTCAATTTCCAGTATCATAGCAAATGGTCTGAATACTTATGTAAATAAGGTATTTCTGTTTTTGCAAACATTTCTAAACCTGTTTTTGTTGTGTCATTATGGGGTGTTGTGTGTAGATTGAGGGGAAAAATGTATTAATATATTGTTAGTTACGCTGTAACATAACAATGTGGAAAAAGTGAAGGGGTCTGAATACTTTCTGAATGCACTGTAGATGTGCAGTTGCAATTTATAATGCTGTCAACATTCTAACTATACCCAGTACTAGGCATCTCTGAGGCAGTATTACATTCATGTCTGGACCTTTTCTGTCGGCAGCTTACAATCTGGCCAAGGAGCAGAGACTGAACTTTGGAGACGACATCCCGAGTGCCCTGCGGGTCGCTAAGAAGAAGCGCTGGAATAGCATTGAGGAGAAGCGCATCAACCAGGAGAACAAGCTGCATGCATATCTCACCAAACTTATCCTAGCAGAGAAGGAGAGGTGAGGGAGGGACCGGGAGCTAGGCTTTTGGGCAGATAATCATACTAGTGTATGAGCAAAATGTCTGCACTGATATTCCTACATTTTGGCCCATTCCACCTGACAGCTGGTGTAACTGAGTCAGGTTTGTCGGCCTCTTTGCTCGCACACGCTTTTTCAGTTCTGCCCACACATTTTCTATAGGATTGAGGTCAGGGCTCTGTGATGACAACTCCAATACCTTGACTTTGTTGTCCTTACGCCATTTTCCCACAACTTTTTCGGTCCGAGAACCTTCTAGAGCCACGTACCTCACCATCGACCTGGGGTCTAGAACAGGTTTCTAAAGTTTCGTAACTCTAGTTCTGACGGTTCTTTTTTAGCTCGAACAAAGCTAACTAATGTATATCTCAGTGTATGTCTCTACGCACCCCAATGTGTCCCTCCTTCCAAGCTGTGCTTGTGTGTGATTTAGTTTTTCTTTGAAATGTTATGGGAAAAATGACTGATTTACAGTTCATGGGGGTTGCCTAATCACACACATGAAGTTTTGGAAAGATCTGACTTTTTTAACCCTTTGAAACATCCCCTGTGACACCAATTATGGCACTTCCGGTTGGCACAGGAAGCTATAGGTAAACACATATCCTCATTGGGGTATGCCTTTACAGAATCCTGAGTTTTAAGTGTTTATGTTAAGAACTGACCGATTTACACAGGGTTGAATGCACTATTTAAATGTGAGGGCTCAATGTATGAGTTGCAACAGCACCTCACCACACGCAGCAGCAACTGTTGCTGATGCTGCCTATCTTTCTTTTCTAGTTTGTGAGAAGACAAAGAACAGGGCCATTCTTTCACCTGACAGCTAGCCAGCCGGAGAGACGGGGAACAGGATAGGGAAACAGTGCGCAGCGGGCGCTGCAGAGCCACCAGAGAAGATGGCTAGCAGCCCAGAGAAGAGTTCCACAGCACAGGAGCTGAAGGAGCAGGGCAACCAACTGTTCCTCTGCCGCAAGTACCAGGAAGCTGCCACCTGCTACAGCAAAACCATAGTGAGTAGCAAGCTACTGCTCTTAAGGGGAATGATGATGTAAAATGTCTACACCTTTTCAGATGACTGAAAGTCTATATGATATGAGATATTGACACTGTCCTATTCACCTACTCTGAATAGATGTCAGAATAGAAGTAGCTTGGTCTGATGCACTCTTACAAAAATAGCTTGTGCAATATGTAGGCCTAACGTGCGTGGTTGCACCTGTGTGTGTGTATACATCTTGCCAACAGAACCGTAACCCCTCAGTGGCGGTGTACTACACCAACCGTACTCTGTGCCAAGTGAAGCTGCAAGCAGAACGACAAAGCCCTGGCGGACTGCAAGCACGCGCTGGAACTGGACCCCCATTCTGTCAAAGCCCACTTCTTCCTGTGCCAGTGTCACCTGGAGCTGGAGAACTACAACGAGGCCATCGGCAACCTGCAGAGAGGTCAGGACCAACCCTCAAGGCCAGTTTCCTAGACACAGATTAAGTTTGGGCCTGTATTCACTAAGGGTCCGATTTAGGAAATTACGCCTTTCCTATATACTTTTTAGTAGTTGGTATTCAGAGTAACCTTATTAAGGTGCGTAACAGGCTTTGTAGGCGTGGTTCACTTGCGCACGCCAAATAAGTGTAATTGAACTGCTAGAAACCTTCCCACTGGCTGGCCAACAGATGTTCTCGTGGAGTTTTTATTCAATAGGGTTTTCAGTACATTTGTCTTAATAAGTCATCCCTTTAAATACAGTACACCTTTTCACTTTGGTTTTTGTCAACAGACTCAATAGAATATATTGAGAGAACGGGTTCAGAATATTATGGATCAATGAAGGAAAGATATCTAAATATATGCATATTTGTCTCCGTTTCAACACCAGTTGGTAGATTTTTTTAAAATACTCTGATCTTGTACCTACAAGATCAGAGTATTTTTTTTACATTTAGGGTTAGGAAAGTATTTATGAATCATAAAAAAATAGCTTGGAGAACCTTTCGGCATGAAAGAAAGTAAACAGTGGTTTGATTCATTCTAAAAATTGCCACACTCACTTATTTAACCTGTGGTAATGTTGGAATATTTGTGTACATAGAGAATAGTGTACAACATCTATTGCCTGCACCAACCATGGAACTGGGTGATGACACAGCCAAGTATGGTGCCATACATCGGGTTCAAACTGCTGTCTTAATCAGTGTTCCGCTCCATAAACGATTTAATTAGCCTTTTATTATGTTATCAATTGTTACTAATGATCCTTAGCAATAGCCACATGGCCGTGACGGCGTTTACAGAGGAAGCAAATAAAGGTAAACCTTTAGGGGTTAGGTTATACCTACTGAAGGGAACTAATAGTAAATTGGCAGTTGAATAAGTGTTATTATTATGCCTACTCACAGTCGATACTGATAGCGGTTAATATTTAACATGATAGAAATAGGAGACAAAGTCGGGGTAGCCTATAATTAAGACATTCAGGAGTGTCCATCCCTGCAAGTTAAAAGGCCGTACAATAAAATTCTGCATAATGGCACGGCATGTCCCAGTGTGTAATCTTGGTTTCATCAGCCCAGAAAATATTGTTTCTCATGTCTGAGAGGCCTTCAAGTTGTAGAACTACCTCAAGGATGATCAATGGAAACAGGATGCACCTCAGCTCAATTTCCAGTATCATAGCAAATGGTCTGAATACTTATGTAAATAAGGTATTTCTGTTTTTGCAAACATTTCTAAACCTGTTTTTGTTGTGTCATTATGGGGTGTTGTGTGTAGATTGAGGGGAAAAATGTATTAATATATTGTTAGTTACGCTGTAACATAACAATGTGGAAAAAGTGAAGGGGTCTGAATACTTTCTGAATGCACTGTAGATGTGCAGTTGCAATTTATAATGCTGTCAACATTCTAACTATACCCAGTACTAGGCATCTCTGAGGCAGTATTACATTCATGTCTGGACCTTTTCTGTCGGCAGCTTACAATCTGGCCAAGGAGCAGAGACTGAACTTTGGAGACGACATCCCGAGTGCCCTGCGGGTCGCTAAGAAGAAGCGCTGGAATAGCATTGAGGAGAAGCGCATCAACCAGGAGAACAAGCTGCATGCATATCTCACCAAACTTATCCTAGCAGAGAAGGAGAGGTGAGGGAGGGACCGGGAGCTAGGCTTTTGGGCAGATAATCATACTAGTGTATGAGCAAAATGTCTGCACTGATATTCCTACATTTTGGCCCATTCCACCTGACAGCTGGTGTAACTGAGTCAGGTTTGTCGGCCTCTTTGCTCGCACACGCTTTTTCAGTTCTGCCCACACATTTTCTATAGGATTGAGGTCAGGGCTCTGTGATGACAACTCCAATACCTTGACTTTGTTGTCCTTACGCCATTTTCCCACAACTTTTTCGGTCCGAGAACCTTCTAGAGCCACGTACCTCACCACGCACTATCGACCTGGGGTCTAGAACAGGTTTCTAAAGTTTCGTAACTCTAGTTCTGACGGTTCTTTTTTAGCTCGAACAAAGCTAACTAATGTATATCTCAGTGTATGTCTCTACGCACCCCAATGTGTCCCTCCTTCCAAGCTGTGCTTGTGTGTGATTTAGTTTTTCTTTGAAATGTTATGGGAAAAATGACTGATTTACAGTTCATGGGGGTTGCCTAATCACACACATGAAGTTTTGGAAAGATCTGACTTTTTTAACCCTTTGAAACATCCCCTGTGACACCAATTATGGCACTTCCGGTTGGCACAGGAAGCTATAGGTAAACACATATCCTCATTGGGGTATGCCTTTACAGAATCCTGAGTTTTAAGTGTTTATGTTAAGAACTGACCGATTTACACAGGGTTGAATGCACTATTTATCACAAGCTGCTGGTTGGGTATGGAAAAACACGTTTAGGGTGATTTTAACCACTTCCGGTTGCTTCAGGAAGCTTAGAATCGACACAGGTAGACCTCATAGTATCCTGATGGACTGTCATTGAAGACAGGTTCATAAGGCATTCATAACCCACATAGGCTTCAGGTTGACTTTAGAGGAGCAGGCAATGTATTCCTATGGGGAGAGATGTCGTTGTAATCTGTGAGATCAAAAAAAAACTGTTTTACTGTTAAGGGTTAATGCCACGCGGTCAAGGTTAGGCTTGCACAGATCGGGAGGACCTCAGGAACGTCGTACCTGATGTCGAATTGTGCTTCTCACCCTAACGGTTCTCTCACTGTCACCCAAAAGCAAATGACATTTAGGGCCAGGCTTCATTTTGGGCCTACTTTTTTCACGGTCGCTGCACTCAGAGCGAGCTACGGTCAAGCGGGGCATCTCCTTGAACTCGGAACGGCCTAGAGAATATGGAAATGCCATTGCAGGCTCTGTGTGTCTTTAAGCACCGCACTTTGTCACTCCATCCTTGCTGTGTGTGTGTGTGTGTGTGTGTGAGAGAGCTTTTCTTTGACATCTGTTGGGAGAAATGACTGATTTACAGTTCATGGGGGAAAAGGGGGGAAAAAACAACATAACTTCCAAAGGTTTTCAACCACTTTTCGTGAACATGAGAATATTTCTACCATAAAACTACTACACGATTTTGTGTACTTTACTCAGAAAATATCCTTTTAGTCAGATTTCCAACATTGGTGATTAACATGATTTAATATGACTTTTGTGGCAATTTCTACAGAAACACTACTAAAGGACAGAATGGAGGTATAATTTGTAGAATTTCAACCATGAGATCTTTTTCAATAATAATAGAAATAATTGTATGCATTTTAGTCAGTGACATTGGTGATTAACATTAGGCAATTTCTATCATAAAATTACAACACAACAGAAGTGAAGTGCCATTTGGAGAATTTCAACCTCGGAGATATTTTATAATATTTGAGGAAATCAATTTTACGTATTTTAACAGGCAAAGCATAATTTCCAAAAGATTTCAAACACTTTGGGAAATGCGTGCCTCTAGTGAAATTGCATGTTTGCATAGCGCGCGGAGGTGATCGTGCGGCAGAGTCGATTTCCGCGCTTATAAACGCAAGGTCGTTACAGTATTTTATCAGCAAAACATCATTTCCAAAATATTTCAAACACTTGTTAACATGATGTAATATGACCTTGAGGCAATTTCTACCACAAAACTACTAATGGTAAGGATTGGTTTTGGGGTATTGGTAACTTTTTTGTTATTGAATCTTACCTCGCGGTGCTCCGTTGTATATCCGACGTCAGCATGACAACAAACTAGCTAGCTCTTAGCTCTCTGTTATAGTATAGTTATAGTATAGTTACAGTTCAATGGGAAAAGCAAATCAATTAAGACCTGAAATTGAAATATACTGGCACATCAATCGTCTGTATATGAAATTCATTTGAAAGGGTGAGGTTAAAGATGTTTGTTTTTGTGTGTAGTTCACCACTAATCGGTAGCTAGGTAACGTTAGTTTAATAACCGAAATTTGAGCTAGGCTAGCTGTTAGCTAACGCTTGACTTTGTCATCATGAGATAACGTTACATTAGACATACATGTGGCTAAATCATTGGGTGAAGAGGCGTATTCTGGAGGGGGAGTTCTGTTAGGAGCCGTGACGTTCGTTCTGAACATTAAACAAGCATCGCTAGCGATATGTTTTTGGAGGCGTAATGACCTTATCTTTCATATCCGTGATAACCCATTTTCAAAAAACTAAAATTTAAATTGATACACAGCTTTATAGGGCTGGGGTTCCCACACGACCATATTTCCATCTCACAGCGCTTATTTACGGAAGACAGGGTGGACTACCTGAGCTAATTAGCAATCTGTTTCTCCGTGTGAAGACAGACGCCACAAACGTGTTGTTACTGAAAAATACTGTTCTGTGTTAACCGGTTAAGACCGTGTACAGTAGGTGTGTATTTTTTTGCATTAGTGAAATTATTTTGATGTGATATGAACCTAGAGGGATTTATTTCAAGAACCGTAACGTTACTGCAACTGAGAATCGATTCACGTTTAGATGGCTTCCAGAGCTAATTCTCCCTTTAAATATAACATGTACCTAAGGTCATTGGACAAAGGAGTAACGCTAGGCTAAGTTTAATTCCACTAACGTTAGCATCGTTGCTTAGCTGTGGGATTTGGACGTTGCATTGTAGCAGAAGTTTGACTCAGTAAACCATATCAGCAAACCGATGGGGAAAGTCCACGGTCTTTACCAACGCAACTAGCTAGCTAGCTACCTTGTTTTGTGTAGTGACACAGGGACTGAGGGAGGGCGCAACGTCAGCCATTAGCTAGTTAGCGTAGTTTTGACATACAGTCCTTTCAGTGTGGTCATGGCCAGGTGGTGTGCCTGATAATGACTGGTTTTAATGCGTCTCAACCATTGACTTCAGCATCTTAGTTGCACAACCATATGTTGATGCATAACTAGCTAGCCAGTGAAATGTGAGGGCTCAATGTATGAGTTGCAACAGCACCTCACCACACGCAGCAGCAACTGTTGCTGATGCTGCCTATCTTTCTTTTCTAGTTTGTGAGAAGACAAAGAACAGGGCCATTCTTTCACCTGACAGCTAGCCAGCCGGAGAGACGGGGAACAGGATAGGGAAACAGTGCGCAGCGGGCGCTGCAGAGCCACCAGAGAAGATGGCTAGCAGCCCAGAGAAGAGTTCCACAGCACAGGAGCTGAAGGAGCAGGGCAACCAACTGTTCCTCTGCCGCAAGTACCAGGAAGCTGCCACCTGCTACAGCAAAACCATAGTGAGTAGCAAGCTACTGCTCTTAAGGGGAATGATGATGTAAAATGTCTACACCTTTTCAGATGACTGAAAGTCTATATGATATGAGATATTGACACTGTCCTATTCACCTACTCTGAATAGATGTCAGAATAGAAGTAGCTTGGTCTGATGCACTCTTACAAAAATAGCTTGTGCAATATGTAGGCCTAACGTGCGTGGTTGCACCTGTGTGTGTGTATACATCTTGCCAACAGAACCGTAACCCCTCAGTGGCGGTGTACTACACCAACCGTACTCTGTGCCAAGTGAAGCTGCAAGCAGAACGACAAAGCCCTGGCGGACTGCAAGCACGCGCTGGAACTGGACCCCCATTCTGTCAAAGCCCACTTCTTCCTGTGCCAGTGTCACCTGGAGCTGGAGAACTACAACGAGGCCATCGGCAACCTGCAGAGAGGTCAGGACCAACCCTCAAGGCCAGTTTCCTAGACACAGATTAAGTTTGGGCCTAAGGGTCCGATTTAGGAAATTACGCCTTTCCTATATACTTTTTAGTAGTTGGTATTCAGAGTAACCTTATTAAGGTGCGTAACAGGCTTTGTAGGCGTGGTTCACTTGCGCACGCCAAATAAGTGTAATTGAACTGCTAGAAACCTTCCCACTGGCTGGCCAACAGATGTTCTCGTGGAGTTTTTATTCAATAGGGTTTTCAGTACATTTGTCTTAATAAGTCATCCCTTTAAATACAGTACACCTTTTCACTTTGGTTTTTGTCAACAGACTCAATAGAATATATTGAGAGAACGGGTTCAGAATATTATGGATCAATGAAGGAAAGATATCTAAATATATGCATATTTGTCTCCGTTTCAACACCAGTTGGTAGATTTAAAAAAAATACTCTGATCTTGTACCTACAAGATCAGAGTATTTTTTTTACATTTAGGGTTAGGAAAGTATTTATGAATCATAAAAAAATAGCTTGGAGAACCTTTCGGCATGAAAGAAAGTAAACAGTGGTTTGATTCATTCTAAAAATTGCCACACTCACTTATTTAACCTGTGGTAATGTTGGAGTATTTGTGTACATAGAGAATAGTGTACAACATCTATTGCCTGCACCAACCATGGAACTGGGTGATGACACAGCCAAGTATGGTGCCATACATCGGGTTCAAACTGCTGTCTTAATCAGTGTTCCGCTCCATAAACGATTTAATTAGCCTTTTATTATGTTATCAATTGTTACTAATGATCCTTAGCAATAGCCACATGGCCGTGACGGCGTTTACAGAGGAAGCAAATAAAGGTAAACCTTTAGGGGTTAGGTTATACCTACTGAAGGGAACTAATAGTAAATTGGCAGTTGAATAAGTGTTATTATTATGCCTACTCACAGTCGATACTGATAGCGGTTAATATTTAACATGATAGAAATAGGAGACAAAGTCGGGGTAGCCTATAATTAAGACATTCAGGAGTGTCCATCCCTGCAAGTTAAAAGGCCGTACAATAAAATTCTGCATAATGGCAGGGCATGTCCCAGTGTGTAATCTTGGTTTCATCAGCCCAGAAAATATTGTTTCTCATGTCTGAGAGGCCTTCAAGTTGTAGAACTACCTCAAGGATGATCAATGGAAACAGGATGCACCTCAGCTCAATTTCCAGTATCATAGCAAATGGTCTGAATACTTATGTAAATAAGGTATTTCTGTTTTTGCAAACATTTCTAAACCTGTTTTTGTTGTGTCATTATGGGGTGTTGTGTGTAGATTGAGGGGAAAAATGTATTAATATATTGTTAGTTACGCTGTAACATAACAATGTGGAAAAAGTGAAGGGGTCTGAATACTTTCTGAATGCACTGTAGATGTGCAGTTGCAATTTATAATGCTGTCAACATTCTAACTATACCCAGTACTAGGCATCTCTGAGGCAGTATTACATTCATGTCTGGACCTTTTCTGTCGGCAGCTTACAATCTGGCCAAGGAGCAGAGACTGAACTTTGGAGACGACATCCCGAGTGCCCTGCGGGTCGCTAAGAAGAAGCGCTGGAATAGCATTGAGGAGAAGCGCATCAACCAGGAGAACAAGCTGCATGCATATCTCACCAAACTTATCCTAGCAGAGAAGGAGAGGTGAGGGAGGGACCGGGAGCTAGGCTTTTGGGCAGATAATCATACTAGTGTATGAGCAAAATGTCTGCACTGATATTCCTACATTTTGGCCCATTCCACCTGACAGCTGGTGTAACTGAGTCAGGTTTGTCGGCCTCTTTGCTCGCACACGCTTTTTCAGTTCTGCCCACACATTTTCTATAGGATTGAGGTCAGGGCTCTGTGATGACAACTCCAATACCTTGACTTTGTTGTCCTTACGCCATTTTCCCACAACTTTTTCGGTCCGAGAACCTTCTAGAGCCACGTACCTCACCATCGACCTGGGGTCTAGAACAGGTTTCTAAAGTTTCGTAACTCTAGTTCTGACGGTTCTTTTTTAGCTCGAACAAAGCTAACTAATGTATATCTCAGTGTATGTCTCTACGCACCCCAATGTGTCCCTCCTTCCAAGCTGTGCTTGTGTGTGATTTAGTTTTTCTTTGAAATGTTATGGGAAAAATGACTGATTTACAGTTCATGGGGGTTGCCTAATCACACACATGAAGTTTTGGAAAGATCTGACTTTTTTAACCCTTTGAAACATCCCCTGTGACACCAATTATGGCACTTCCGGTTGGCACAGGAAGCTATAGGTAAACATATATCCTCATTGGGGTATGCCTTTACAGAATCCTGAGTTTTAAGTGTTTATGTTAAGAACTGACCGATTTACACAGGGTTGAATGCACTATTTAAATGTGAGGGCTCAATGTATGAGTTGCAACAGCACCTCACCACACGCAGCAGCAACTGTTGCTGATGCTGCCTATCTTTCTTTTCTAGTTTGTGAGAAGACAAAGAACAGGGCCATTCTTTCACCTGACAGCTAGCCAGCCGGAGAGACGGGGAACAGGATAGGGAAACAGTGCGCAGCGGGCGCTGCAGAGCCACCAGAGAAGATGGCTAGCAGCCCAGAGAAGAGTTCCACAGCACAGGAGCTGAAGGAGCAGGGCAACCAACTGTTCCTCTGCCGCAAGTACCAGGAAGCTGCCACCTGCTACAGCAAAACCATAGTGAGTAGCAAGCTACTGCTCTTAAGGGGAATGATGATGTAAAATGTCTACACCTTTTCAGATGACTGAAAGTCTATATGATATGAGATATTGACACTGTCCTATTCACCTACTCTGAATAGATGTCAGAATAGAAGTAGCTTGGTCTGATGCACTCTTACAAAAATAGCTTGTGCAATATGTAGGCCTAACGTGCGTGGTTGCACCTGTGTGTGTGTATACATCTTGCCAACAGAACCGTAACCCCTCAGTGGCGGTGTACTACACCAACCGTACTCTGTGCCAAGTGAAGCTGCAAGCAGAACGACAAAGCCCTGGCGGACTGCAAGCACGCGCTGGAACTGGACCCCCATTCTGTCAAAGCCCACTTCTTCCTGTGCCAGTGTCACCTGGAGCTGGAGAACTACAACGAGGCCATCGGCAACCTGCAGAGAGGTCAGGACCAACCCTCAAGGCCAGTTTCCTAGACACAGATTAAGTTTGGGCCTGTATTCACTAAGGGTCCGATTTAGGAAATTACGCCTTTCCTATATACTTTTTAGTAGTTGGTATTCAGAGTAACCTTATTAAGGTGCGTAACAGGCTTTGTAGGCGTGGTTCACTTGCGCACGCCAAATAAGTGTAATTGAACTGCTAGAAACCTTCCCACTGGCTGGCCAACAGATGTTCTCGTGGAGTTTTTATTCAATAGGGTTTTCAGTACATTTGTCTTAATAAGTCATCCCTTTAAATACAGTACACCTTTTCACTTTGGTTTTTGTCAACAGACTCAATAGAATATATTGAGAGAACGGGTTCAGAATATTATGGATCAATGAAGGAAAGATATCTAAATATATGCATATTTGTCTCCGTTTCAACACCAGTTGGTAGATTTTTTAAAAATACTCTGATCTTGTACCTACAAGATCAGAGTATTTTTTTTACATTTAGGGTTAGGAAAGTATTTATGAATCATAAAAAAATAGCTTGGAGAACCTTTCGGCATGAAAGAAAGTAAACAGTGGTTTGATTCATTCTAAAAATTGCCACACTCACTTATTTAACCTGTGGTAATGTTGGAATATTTGTGTACATAGAGAATAGTGTACAACATCTATTGCCTGCACCAACCATGGAACTGGGTGATGACACAGCCAAGTATGGTGCCATACATCGGGTTCAAACTGCTGTCTTAATCAGTGTTCCGCTCCATAAACGATTTAATTAGCCTTTTATTATGTTATCAATTGTTACTAATGATCCTTAGCAATAGCCACATGGCCGTGACGGCGTTTACAGAGGAAGCAAATAAAGGTAAACCTTTAGGGGTTAGGTTATACCTACTGAAGGGAACTAATAGTAAATTGGCAGTTGAATAAGTGTTATTATTATGCCTACTCACAGTCGATACTGATAGCGGTTAATATTTAACATGATAGAAATAGGAGACAAAGTCGGGGTAGCCTATAATTAAGACATTCAGGAGTGTCCATCCCTGCAAGTTAAAAGGCCGTACAATAAAATTCTGCATAATGGCACGGCATGTCCCAGTGTGTAATCTTGGTTTCATCAGCCCAGAAAATATTGTTTCTCATGTCTGAGAGGCCTTCAAGCTGTAGAACTACCTCAAGGATGATCAATGGAAACAGGATGCACCTCAGCTCAATTTCGAGTATCATAGCAAATGGTCTGAATACTTATGTAAATAAGGTATTTCTGTTTTTGCAAACATTTCTAAACCTGTTTTTGTTGTGTCATTATGGGGTGTTGTGTGTAGATTGAGGGGAAAAATGTATTAATATATTGTTAGTTACGCTGTAACATAACAATGTGGAAAAAGTGAAGGGGTCTGAATACTTTCTGAATGCACTGTAGATGTGCAGTTGCAATTTATAATGCTGTCAACATTCTAACTATACCCAGTACTAGGCATCTCTGAGGCAGTATTACATTCATGTCTGGACCTTTTCTGTCGGCAGCTTACAATCTGGCCAAGGAGCAGAGACTGAACTTTGGAGACGACATCCCGAGTGCCCTGCGGGTCGCTAAGAAGAAGCGCTGGAATAGCATTGAGGAGAAGCGCATCAACCAGGAGAACAAGCTGCATGCATATCTCACCAAACTTATCCTAGCAGAGAAGGAGAGGTGAGGGAGGGACCGGGAGCTAGGCTTTTGGGCAGATAATCATACTAGTGTATGAGCAAAATGTCTGCACTGATATTCCTACATTTTGGCCCATTCCACCTGACAGCTGGTGTAACTGAGTCAGGTTTGTCGGCCTCTTTGCTCGCACACGCTTTTTCAGTTCTGCCCACACATTTTCTATAGGATTGAGGTCAGGGCTCTGTGATGACAACTCCAATACCTTGACTTTGTTGTCCTTACGCCATTTTCCCACAACTTTTTCGGTCCGAGAACCTTCTAGAGCCACGTACCTCACCACGCACTATCGACCTGGGGTCTAGAACAGGTTTCTAAAGTTTCGTAACTCTAGTTCTGACGGTTCTTTTTTAGCTCGAACAAAGCTAACTAATGTATATCTCAGTGTATGTCTCTACGCACCCCAATGTGTCCCTCCTTCCAAGCTGTGCTTGTGTGTGATTTAGTTTTTCTTTGAAATTTTATGGGAAAAATGACTGATTTACAGTTCATGGGGGTTGCCTAATCACACACATGAAGTTTTGGAAAGATCTGACTTTTTTAACCCTTTGAAACATCCCCTGTGACACCAATTATGGCACTTCCGGTTGGCACAGGAAGCTATAGGTAAACAGATATCCTCATTGGGGTATGCCTTTACAGAATCCTGAGTTTTAAGTGTTTATGTTAAGAACTGACCGATTTACACAGGGTTGAATGCACTATTTATCACAAGCTGCTGGTTGGGTATGGAAAAACACGTTTAGGGTGATTTTAACCACTTCCGGTTGCTTCAGGAAGCTTAGAATCGACACAGGTAGACCTCATAGTATCCTGATGGACTGTCATTGAAGACAGGTTCATAAGGCATTCATAACCCACATAGGCTTCAGGTTGACTTTAGAGGAGCAGGCAATGTATTCCTATGGGGAGAGATGTCGTTGTAATCTGTGAGATCAAAAAAAAACTGTTTTACTGTTAAGGGTTAATGCCACGCGGTCAAGGTTAGGCTTGCACAGATCGGGAGGACCTCAGGAACGTCGTACCTGATGTCGAATTGTGCTTCTCACCCTAACGGTTCTCTCACTGTCACCCAAAAGCAAATGACATTTAGGGCCAGGCTTCATTTTGGGCCTACTTTTTTCACGGTCGCTGCACTCAGAGCGAGCTACGGTCAAGCGGGGCATCTCCTTGAACTCGGAACGGCCTAGAGAATATGGAAATGCCATTGCAGGCTCTGTGTGTCTTTAAGCACCGCACTTTGTCACTCCATCCTTGCTGTGTGTGTGTGTGTGTGTGTGTGAGAGAGCTTTTCTTTGACATCTGTTGGGAGAAATGACTGATTTACAGTTCATGGGGGAAAAGGGGGGAAAAAACAACATAACTTCCAAAGGTTTTCAACCACTTTTCGTGAACATGAGAATATTTCTACCATAAAACTACTACACGATTTTGTGTACTTTACTCAGAAAATATCCTTTTAGTCAGATTTCCAACATTGGTGATTAACATGATTTAATATGACTTTTGTGGCAATTTCTACAGAAACACTACTAAAGGACAGAATGGAGGTATAATTTGTAGAATTTCAACCATGAGATCTTTTTCAATAATAATAGAAATAATTGTATGCATTTTAGTCAGTGACATTGGTGATTAACATTAGGCAATTTCTATCATAAAATTACAACACAACAGAAGTGAAGTGCCATTTGGAGAATTTCAACCTCGGAGATATTTTATAATATTTGAGGAAATCAATTTTACGTATTTTAACAGGCAAAGCATAATTTCCAAAAGATTTCAAACACTTTGGGAAATGCGTGCCTCTAGTGAAATTGCATGTTTGCATAGCGCGCGGAGGTGATCGTGCGGCAGAGTCGATTTCCGCGCTTATAAACGCAAGGTCGTTACAGTATTTTATCAGCAAAACATCATTTCCAAAATATTTCAAACACTTGTTAACATGATGTAATATGACCTTGAGGCAATTTCTACCACAAAACTACTAATGGTAAGGATTGGTTTTGGGGTATTGGTAACTTTTTTGTTATTGAATCTTACCTCGCGGTGCTCCGTTGTATATCCGACGTCAGCATGACAACAAACTAGCTAGCTCTTAGCTCTCTGTTATAGTATAGTTATAGTATAGTTACAGTTCAATGGGAAAAGCAAATCAATTAAGACCTGAAATTGAAATATACTGGCACATCAATCGTCTGTATATGAAATTCATTTGAAAGGGTGAGGTTAAAGATGTTTGTTTTTGTGTGTAGTTCACCACTAATCGGTAGCTAGGTAACGTTAGTTTAATAACCGAAATTTGAGCTAGGCTAGCTGTTAGCTAACGCTTGACTTTGTCATCATGAGATAACGTTACATTAGACATACATGTGGCTAAATCATTGGGTGAAGAGGCGTATTCTGGAGGGGGAGTTCTGTTAGGAGCCGTGACGTTCGTTCTGAACATTAAACAAGCATCGCTAGCGATATGTTTTTGGAGGCGTAATGACCTTATCTTTCATATCCGTGATAACCCATTTTCAAAAAACTAAAATTTAAATTGATACACAGCTTTATAGGGCTGGGGTTCCCACACGACCATATTTCCATCTCACAGCGCTTATTTACGGAAGACAGGGTGGACTACCTGAGCTAATTAGCAATCTGTTTCTCCGTGTGAAGACAGACGCCACAAACGTGTTGTTACTGAAAAATACTGTTCTGTGTTAACCGGTTAAGACCGTGTACAGTAGGTGTGTATTTTTTTGCATTAGTGGAATTATTTTGATGTGATATGAACCTAGAGGGATTTATTTCAAGAACCGTAACGTTACTGCAACTGAGAATCGATTCACGTTTAGATGGCTTCCAGAGCTAATTCTCCCTTTAAATATAACATGTACCTAAGGTCATTGGACAAAGGAGTAACGCTAGGCTAAGTTTAATTCCACTAACGTTAGCATCGTTGCTTAGCTGTGGGATTTGGACGTTGCATTGTAGCAGAAGTTTGACTCAGTAAACCATATCAGCAAACCGATGGGGAAAGTCCACGGTCTTTACCAACGCAACTAGCTAGCTAGCTACCTTGTTTTGTGTAGTGACACAGGGACTGAGGGAGGGCGCAACGTCAGCCATTAGCTAGTTAGCGTAGTTTTGACATACAGTCCTTTCAGTGTGGTCATGGCCAGGTGGTGTGCCTGATAATGACTGGTTTTAATGCGTCTCAACCATTGACTTCAGCATCTTAGTTGCACAACCATATGTTGATGCATAACTAGCTAGCCAGTGAAATGTGAGGGCTCAATGTATGAGTTGCAACAGCACCTCACCACACGCAGCAGCAACTGTTGCTGATGCTGCCTATCTTTCTTTTCTAGTTTGTGAGAAGACAAAGAACAGGGCCATTCTTTCACCTGACAGCTAGCCAGCCGGAGAGACGGGGAACAGGATAGGGAAACAGTGCGCAGCGGGCGCTGCAGAGCCACCAGAGAAGATGGCTAGCAGCCCAGAGAAGAGTTCCACAGCACAGGAGCTGAAGGAGCAGGGCAACCAACTGTTCCTCTGCCGCAAGTACCAGGAAGCTGCCACCTGCTACAGCAAAACCATAGTGAGTAGCAAGCTACTGCTCTTAAGGGGAATGATGATGTAAAATGTCTACACCTTTTCAGATGACTGAAAGTCTATATGATATGAGATATTGACACTGTCCTATTCACCTACTCTGAATAGATGTCAGAATAGAAGTAGCTTGGTCTGATGCACTCTTACAAAAATAGCTTGTGCAATATGTAGGCCTAACGTGCGTGGTTGCACCTGTGTGTGTGTATACATCTTGCCAACAGAACCGTAACCCCTCAGTGGCGGTGTACTACACCAACCGTACTCTGTGCCAAGTGAAGCTGCAAGCAGAACGACAAAGCCCTGGCGGACTGCAAGCACGCGCTGGAACTGGACCCCCATTCTGTCAAAGCCCACTTCTTCCTGTGCCAGTGTCACCTGGAGCTGGAGAACTACAACGAGGCCATCGGCAACCTGCAGAGAGGTCAGGACCAACCCTCAAGGCCAGTTTCCTAGACACAGATTAAGTTTGGGCCTGTATTCACTAAGGGTCCGATTTAGGAAATTACGCCTTTCCTATATACTTTTTAGTAGTTGGTATTCAGAGTAACCTTATTAAGGTGCGTAACAGGCTTTGTAGGCGTGGTTCACTTGCGCACGCCAAATAAGTGTAATTGAACTGCTAGAAACCTTCCCACTGGCTGGCCAACAGATGTTCTCGTGGAGTTTTTATTCAATAGGGTTTTCAGTACATTTGTCTTAATAAGTCATCCCTTTAAATACAGTACACCTTTTCACTTTGGTTTTTGTCAACAGACTCAATAGAATATATTGAGAGAACGGGTTCAGAATATTATGGATCAATGAAGGAAAGATATCTAAATATATGCATATTTGTCTCCGTTTCAACACCAGTTGGTAGATTTTTAAAAAATACTCTGATCTTGTACCTACAAGATCAGAGTATTTTTTTTACATTTAGGGTTAGGAAAGTATTTATGAATCATAAAAAAATAGCTTGGAGAACCTTTCGGCATGAAAGAAAGTAAACAGTGGTTTGATTCATTCTAAAAATTGCCACACTCACTTATTTAACCTGTGGTAATGTTGGAGTATTTGTGTACATAGAGAATAGTGTACAACATCTATTGCCTGCACCAACCATGGAACTGGGTGATGACACAGCCAAGTATGGTGCCATACATCGGGTTCAAACTGCTGTCTTAATCAGTGTTCCGCTCCATAAACGATTTAATTAGCCTTTTATTATGTTATCAATTGTTACTAATGATCCTTAGCAATAGCCACATGGCCGTGACGGCGTTTACAGAGGAAGCAAATAAAGGTAAACCTTTAGGGGTTAGGTTATACCTACTGAAGGGAACTAATAGTAAATTGGCAGTTGAATAAGTGTTATTATTATGCCTACTCACAGTCGATACTGATAGCGGTTAATATTTAACATGATAGAAATAGGAGACAAAGTCGGGGTAGCCTATAATTAAGACATTCAGGAGTGTCCATCCCTGCAAGTTAAAAGGCCGTACAATAAAATTCTGCATAATGGCACGGCATGTCCCAGTGTGTAATCTTGGTTTCATCAGCCCAGAAAATATTGTTTCTCATGTCTGAGAGGCCTTCAAGTTGTAGAACTACCTCAAGGATGATCAATGGAAACAGGATGCACCTCAGCTCAATTTCCAGTATCATAGCAAATGGTCTGAATACTTATGTAAATAAGGTATTTCTGTTTTTGCAAACATTTCTAAACCTGTTTTTGTTGTGTCATTATGGGGTGTTGTGTGTAGATTGAGGGGAAAAATGTATTAATATATTGTTAGTTACGCTGTAACATAACAATGTGGAAAAAGTGAAGGGGTCTGAATACTTTCTGAATGCACTGTAGATGTGCAGTTGCAATTTATAATGCTGTCAACATTCTAACTATACCCAGTACTAGGCATCTCTGAGGCAGTATTACATTCATGTCTGGACCTTTTCTGTCGGCAGCTTACAATCTGGCCAAGGAGCAGAGACTGAACTTTGGAGACGACATCCCGAGTGCCCTGCGGGTCGCTAAGAAGAAGCGCTGGAATAGCATTGAGGAGAAGCGCATCAACCAGGAGAACAAGCTGCATGCATATCTCACCAAACTTATCCTAGCAGAGAAGGAGAGGTGAGGGAGGGACCGGGAGCTAGGCTTTTGGGCAGATAATCATACTAGTGTATGAGCAAAATGTCTGCACTGATATTCCTACATTTTGGCCCATTCCACCTGACAGCTGGTGTAACTGAGTCAGGTTTGTCGGCCTCTTTGCTCGCACACGCTTTTTCAGTTCTGCCCACACATTTTCTATAGGATTGAGGTCAGGGCTCTGTGATGACAACTCCAATACCTTGACTTTGTTGTCCTTACGCCATTTTCCCACAACTTTTTCGGTCCGAGAACCTTCTAGAGCCACGTACCTCACCACGCACTATCGACCTGGGGTCTAGAACAGGTTTCTAAAGTTTCGTAACTCTAGTTCTGACGGTTCTTTTTTAGCTCGAACAAAGCTAACTAATGTATATCTCAGTGTATGTCTCTACGCACCCCAATGTGTCCCTCCTTCCAAGCTGTGCTTGTGTGTGATTTAGTTTTTCTTTGAAATTTTATGGGAAAAATGACATTTACAGTTCATGGGGGTTGCCTAATCACACACATGAAGTTTTGGAAAGATCTGACTTTTTAACCCTTTGAAACATCCCCTGTGACACCAATTATGGCACTTCCGGTTGGCACAGGAAGCTATAGGTAAACACATATCCTCATTGGGGTATGCCTTTACAGAATCCTGAGTTTTAAGTGTTTATGTTAAGAACTGACCGATTTACACAGGGTTGAATGCACTATTTAAATGTGAGGGCTCAATGTATGAGTTGCAACAGCACCTCACCACACGCAGCAGCAACTGTTGCTGATGCTGCCTATCTTTCTTTTCTAGTTTGTGAGAAGACAAAGAACAGGGCCATTCTTTCACCTGACAGCTAGCCAGCCGGAGAGACGGGGAACAGGATAGGGAAACAGTGCCCAGCGGGCGCTGCAGAGCCACCAGAGAAGATGGCTAGCAGCCCAGAGAAGAGTTCCACAGCACAGGAGCTGAAGGAGCAGGGCAACCAACTGTTCCTCTGCCGCAAGTACCAGGAAGCTGCCACCTGCTACAGCAAAACCATAGTGAGTAGCAAGCTACTGCTCTTAAGGGGAATGATGATGTAAAATGTCTACACCTTTTCAGATGACTGAAAGTCTATATGATATGAGATATTGACACTGTCCTATTCACCTACTCTGAATAGATGTCAGAATAGAAGTAGCTTGGTCTGATGCACTCTTACAAAAATAGCTTGTGCAATATGTAACGTGCGTGGTTGCACCTGTGTGTGTGTGTATACATCTTGCCAACAGAACCGTAACCCCTCAGTGGCGGTGTACTACACCAACCGTACTCTGTGCCAAGTGAAGCTGCAAGCAGAACGACAAAGCCCTGGCGGACTGCAAGCACGCGCTGGAACTGGACCCCCATTCTGTCAAAGCCCACTTCTTCCTGTGCCAGTGTCACCTGGAGCTGGAGAACTACAACGAGGCCATCGGCAACCTGCAGAGAGGTCAGGACCAACCCTCAAGGCCAGTTTCCTAGACACAGATTAAGTTTGGGCCTGTATTCACTAAGGGTCCGATTTAGGAAATTACGCCTTTCCTATATACTTTTTAGTAGTTGGTATTCAGAGTAACCTTATTAAGGTGCGTAACAGGCTTTGTAGGCGTGGTTCACTTGCGCACGCCAAATAAGTGTAATTGAACTGCTAGAAACCTTCCCACTGGCTGGCCAACAGATGTTCTCGTGGAGTTTTTATTCAATAGGGTTTTCAGTACATTTGTCTTAATAAGTCATCCCTTTAAATACAGTACACCTTTTCACTTTGGTTTTTGTCAACAGACTCAATAGAATATATTGAGAGAACGGGTTCAGAATATTATGGATCAATGAAGGAAAGATATCTAAATATATGCATATTTGTCTCCGTTTCAACACCAGTTGGTAGATTTTTAAAAAATACTCTGATCTTGTACCTACAAGATCAGAGTATTTTTTTTACATTTAGGGTTAGGAAAGTATTTATGAATCATAAAAAAATAGCTTGGAGAACCTTTCGGCATGAAAGAAAGTAAACAGTGGTTTGATTCATTCTAAAAATTGCCACACTCACTTATTTAACCTGTGGTAATGTTGGAGTATTTGTGTACATAGAGAATAGTGTACAACATCTATTGCCTGCACCAACCATGGAACTGGGTGATGACACAGCCAAGTATGGTGCCATACATCGGGTTCAAACTGCTGTCTTAATCAGTGTTCCGCTCCATAAACGATTTAATTAGCCTTTTATTATGTTATCAATTGTTACTAATGATCCTTAGCAATAGCCACATGGCCGTGACGGCGTTTACAGAGGAAGCAAATAAAGGTAAACCTTTAGGGGTTAGGTTATACCTACTGAAGGGAACTAATAGTAAATTGGCAGTTGAATAAGTGTTATTATTATGCCTACTCACAGTCGATACTGATAGCGGTTAATATTTAACATGATAGAAATAGGAGACAAAGTCGGGGTAGCCTATAATTAAGACATTCAGGAGTGTCCATCCCTGCAAGTTAAAAGGCCGTACAATAAAATTCTGCATAATGGCACGGCATGTCCCAGTGTGTAATCTTGGTTTCATCAGCCCAGAAAATATTGTTTCTCATGTCTGAGAGGCCTTCAAGTTGTAGAACTACCTCAAGGATGATCAATGGAAACAGGATGCACCTCAGCTCAATTTCCAGTATCATAGCAAATGGTCTGAATACTTATGTAAATAAGGTATTTCTGTTTTTGCAAACATTTCTAAACCTGTTTTTGTTGTGTCATTATGGGGTGTTGTGTGTAGATTGAGGGGAAAAATGTATTAATATATTGTTAGTTACGCTGTAACATAACAATGTGGAAAAAGTGAAGGGGTCTGAATACTTTCTGAATGCACTGTAGATGTGCAGTTGCAATTTATAATGCTGTCAACATTCTAACTATACCCAGTACTAGGCATCTCTGAGGCAGTATTACATTCATGTCTGGACCTTTTCTGTCGGCAGCTTACAATCTGGCCAAGGAGCAGAGACTGAACTTTGGAGACGACATCCCGAGTGCCCTGCGGGTCGCTAAGAAGAAGCGCTGGAATAGCATTGAGGAGAAGCGCATCAACCAGGAGAACAAGCTGCATGCATATCTCACCAAACTTATCCTAGCAGAGAAGGAGAGGTGAGGGAGGGACCGGGAGCTAGGCTTTTGGGCAGATAATCATACTAGTGTATGAGCAAAATGTCTGCACTGATATTCCTACATTTTGGCCCATTCCACCTGACAGCTGGTGTAACTGAGTCAGGTTTGTCGGCCTCTTTGCTCGCACACGCTTTTTCAGTTCTGCCCACACATTTTCTATAGGATTGAGGTCAGGGCTCTGTGATGACAACTCCAATACCTTGACTTTGTTGTCCTTACGCCATTTTCCCACAACTTTTTCGGTCCGAGAACCTTCTAGAGCCACGTACCTCACCACGCACTATCGACCTGGGGTCTAGAACAGGTTTCTAAAGTTTCGTAACTCTAGTTCTGACGGTTCTTTTTTAGCTCGAACAAAGCTAACTAATGTATATCTCAGTGTATGTCTCTACGCACCCCAATGTGTCCCTCCTTCCAAGCTGTGCTTGTGTGTGATTTAGTTTTTCTTTGAAATTTTATGGGAAAAATGACATTTACAGTTCATGGGGGTTGCCTAATCACACACATGAAGTTTTGGAAAGATCTGACTTTTTAACCCTTTGAAACATCCCCTGTGACACCAATTATGGCACTTCCGGTTGGCACAGGAAGCTATAGGTAAACACATATCCTCATTGGGGTATGCCTTTACAGAATCCTGAGTTTTAAGTGTTTATGTTAAGAACTGACCGATTTACACAGGGTTGAATGCACTATTTAAATGTGAGGGCTCAATGTATGAGTTGCAACAGCACCTCACCACACGCAGCAGCAACTGTTGCTGATGCTGCCTATCTTTCTTTTCTAGTTTGTGAGAAGACAAAGAACAGGGCCATTCTTTCACCTGACAGCTAGCCAGCCGGAGAGACGGGGAACAGGATAGGGAAACAGTGCCCAGCGGGCGCTGCAGAGCCACCAGAGAAGATGGCTAGCAGCCCAGAGAAGAGTTCCACAGCACAGGAGCTGAAGGAGCAGGGCAACCAACTGTTCCTCTGCCGCAAGTACCAGGAAGCTGCCACCTGCTACAGCAAAACCATAGTGAGTAGCAAGCTACTGCTCTTAAGGGGAATGATGATGTAAAATGTCTACACCTTTTCAGATGACTGAAAGTCTATATGATATGAGATATTGACACTGTCCTATTCACCTACTCTGAATAGATGTCAGAATAGAAGTAGCTTGGTCTGATGCACTCTTACAAAAATAGCTTGTGCAATATGTAACGTGCGTGGTTGCACCTGTGTGTGTGTGTATACATCTTGCCAACAGAACCGTAACCCCTCAGTGGCGGTGTACTACACCAACCGTACTCTGTGCCAAGTGAAGCTGCAAGCAGAACGACAAAGCCCTGGCGGACTGCAAGCACGCGCTGGAACTGGACCCCCATTCTGTCAAAGCCCACTTCTTCCTGTGCCAGTGTCACCTGGAGCTGGAGAACTACAACGAGGCCATCGGCAACCTGCAGAGAGGTCAGGACCAACCCTCAAGGCCAGTTTCCTAGACACAGATTAAGTTTGGGCCTGTATTCACTAAGGGTCCGATTTCGGAAATTACGCCTTTCCTATATACTTTTTAGTAGTTGGTATTCAGAGTAACCTTATTAAGGTGCGTAACAGGCTTTGTAGGCGTGGTTCACTTGCGCACGCCAAATAAGTGTAATTGAACTGCTAGAAACCTTCCCACTGGCTGGCCAACAGATGTTCTCGTGGAGTTTTTATTCAATAGGGTTTTCAGTACATTTGTCTTAATAAGTCATCCCTTTAAATACAGTACACCTTTTCACTTTGGTTTTTGTCAACAGACTCAATAGAATATATTGAGAGAACGGGTTCAGAATATTATGGATCAATGAAGGAAAGATATCTAAATATATGCATATTTGTCTCCGTTTCAACACCAGTTGGTAGATTTTTAAAAAATACTCTGATCTTGTACCTACAAGATCAGAGTATTTTTTTTACATTTAGGGTTAGGAAAGTATTTATGAATCATAAAAAAATAGCTTGGAGAACCTTTCGGCATGAAAGAAAGTAAACAGTGGTTTGATTCATTCTAAAAATTGCCACACTCACTTATTTAACCTGTGGTAATGTTGGAGTATTTGTGTACATAGAGAATAGTGTACAACATCTATTGCCTGCACCAACCATGGAACTGGGTGATGACACAGCCAAGTATGGTGCCATACATCGGGTTCAAACTGCTGTCTTAATCAGTGTTCCGCTCCATAAACGATTTAATTAGCCTTTTATTATGTTATCAATTGTTACTAATGATCCTTAGCAATAGCCACATGGCCGTGACGGCGTTTACAGAGGAAGCAAATAAAGGTAAACCTTTAGGGGTTAGGTTATACCTACTGAAGGGAACTAATAGTAAATTGGCAGTTGAATAAGTGTTATTATTATGCCTACTCACAGTCGATACTGATAGCGGTTAATATTTAACATGATAGAAATAGGAGACAAAGTCGGGGTAGCCTATAATTAAGACATTCAGGAGTGTCCATCCCTGCAAGTTAAAAGGCCGTACAATAAAATTCTGCATAATGGCAGGGCATGTCCCAGTGTGTAATCTTGGTTTCATCAGCCCAGAAAATATTGTTTCTCATGTCTGAGAGGCCTTCAAGTTGTAGAACTACCTCAAGGATGATCAATGGAAACAGGATGCACCTCAGCTCAATTTCCAGTATCATAGCAAATGGTCTGAATACTTATGTAAATAAGGTATTTCTGTTTTTGCAAACATTTCTAAACCTGTTTTTGTTGTGTCATTATGGGGTGTTGTGTGTAGATTGAGGGGAAAAATGTATTAATATATTGTTAGTTACGCTGTAACATAACAATGTGGAAAAAGTGAAGGGGTCTGAATACTTTCTGAATGCACTGTAGATGTGCAGTTGCAATTTATAATGCTGTCAACATTCTAACTATACCCAGTACTAGGCATCTCTGAGGCAGTATTACATTCATGTCTGGACCTTTTCTGTCGGCAGCTTACAATCTGGCCAAGGAGCAGAGACTGAACTTTGGAGACGACATCCCGAGTGCCCTGCGGGTCGCTAAGAAGAAGCGCTGGAATAGCATTGAGGAGAAGCGCATCAACCAGGAGAACAAGCTGCATGCATATCTCACCAAACTTATCCTAGCAGAGAAGGAGAGGTGAGGGAGGGACCGGGAGCTAGGCTTTTGGGCAGATAATCATACTAGTGTATGAGCAAAATGTCTGCACTGATATTCCTACATTTTGGCCCATTCCACCTGACAGCTGGTGTAACTGAGTCAGGTTTGTCGGCCTCTTTGCTCGCACACGCTTTTTCAGTTCTGCCCACACATTTTCTATAGGATTGAGGTCAGGGCTCTGTGATGACAACTCCCAATACCTTGACTTTGTTGTCCTTACGCCATTTTCCCACAACTTTTTCGGTCCGAGAACCTTCTAGAGCCACGTACCTCACCACGCACTATCGACCTGGGGTCTAGAACAGGTTTCTAAAGTTTCGTAACTCTAGTTCTGACGGTTATTTTTTAGCTCGAACAAAGCTAACTAATGTATATCTCAGTGTATGTCTCTACGCACCCCAATGTGTCCCTCCTTCCAAGCTGTGCTTGTGTGTGATTTAGTTTTTCTTTGAAATTTTATGGGAAAAATGACATTTACAGTTCATGGGGGTTGCCTAATCACACACATGAAGTTTTGGAAAGATCTGACTTTTTAACCCTTTGAAACATCCCCTGTGACACCAATTATGGCACTTCCGGTTGGCACAGGAAGCTATAGGTAAACACATATCCTCATTGGGGTATGCCTTTACAGAATCCTGAGTTTTAAGTGTTTATGTTAAGAACTGACCGATTTACACAGGGTTGAATGCACTATTTAAATGTGAGGGCTCAATGTATGAGTTGCAACAGCACCTCACCACACGCAGCAGCAACTGTTGCTGATGCTGCCTATCTTTCTTTTCTAGTTTGTGAGAAGACAAAGAACAGGGCCATTCTTTCACCTGACAGCTAGCCAGCCGGAGAGACGGGGAACAGGATAGGGAAACAGTGCCCAGCGGGCGCTGCAGAGCCACCAGAGAAGATGGCTAGCAGCCCAGAGAAGAGTTCCACAGCACAGGAGCTGAAGGAGCAGGGCAACCAACTGTTCCTCTGCCGCAAGTACCAGGAAGCTGCCACCTGCTACAGCAAAACCATAGTGAGTAGCAAGCTACTGCTCTTAAGGGGAATGATGATGTAAAATGTGTACACCTTTTCAGATGACTGAAAGTCTATATGATATGAGATATTGACACTGTCCTATTCACCTACTCTGAATAGATGTCAGAATAGAAGTAGCTTGGTCTGATGCACTCTTACAAAAATAGCTTGTGCAATATGTAACGTGCGTGGTTGCACCTGTGTGTGTGTGTGTATACATCTTGCCAACAGAACCGTAACCCCTCAGTGGCGGTGTACTACACCAACCGTACTCTGTGCCAAGTGAAGCTGCAAGCAGAACGACAAAGCCCTGGCGGACTGCAAGCACGCGCTGGAACTGGACCCCCATTCTGTCAAAGCCCACTTCTTCCTGTGCCAGTGTCACCTGGAGCTGGAGAACTACAACGAGGCCATCGGCAACCTGCAGAGAGGTCAGGACCAACCCTCAAGGCCAGTTTCCTAGACACAGATTAAGTTTGGGCCTGTATTCACTAAGGGTCCGATTTAGGAAATTACGCCTTTCCTATATACTTTTTAGTAGTTGGTATTCAGAGTAACCTTATTAAGGTGCGTAACAGGCTTTGTAGGCGTGGTTCACTTGCGCACGCCAAATAAGTGTAATTGAACTGCTAGAAACCTTCCCACTGGCTGGCCAACAGATGTTCTCGTGGAGTTTTTATTCAATAGGGTTTTCAGTACATTTGTCTTAATAAGTCATCCCTTTAAATACAGTACACCTTTTCACTTTGGTTTTTGTCAACAGACTCAATAGAATATATTGAGAGAACGGGTTCAGAATATTATGGATCAATGAAGGAAAGATATCTAAATATATGCATATTTGTCTCCGTTTCAACACCAGTTGGTAGATTTTTTAAAAATACTCTGATCTTGTACCTACAAGATCAGAGTATTTTTTTTACATTTAGGGTTAGGAAAGTATTTATGAATCATAAAAAAATAGCTTGGAGAACCTTTCGGCATGAAAGAAAGTAAACAGTGGTTTGATTCATTCTAAAAATTGCCACACTCACTTATTTAACCTGTGGTAATGTTGGAGTATTTGTGTACATAGAGAATAGTGTACAACATCTATTGCCTGCACCAACCATGGAACTGGGTGATGACACAGCCAAGTATGGTGCCATACATCGGGTTCAAACTGCTGTCTTAATCAGTGTTCCGCTCCATAAACGATTTAATTAGCCTTTTATTATGTTATCAATTGTTACTAATGATCCTTAGCAATAGCCACATGGCCGTGACGGCGTTTACAGAGGAAGCAAATAAAGGTAAACCTTTAGGGGTTAGGTTATACCTACTGAAGGGAACTAATAGTAAATTGGCAGTTGAATAAGTGTTATTATTATGCCTACTCACAGTCGATACTGATAGCGGTTAATATTTAACATGATAGAAATAGGAGACAAAGTCGGGGTAGCCTATAATTAAGACATTCAGGAGTGTCCATCCCTGCAAGTTAAAAGGCCGTACAATAAAATTCTGCATAATGGCAGGGCATGTCCCAGTGTGTAATCTTGGTTTCATCAGCCCAGAAAATATTGTTTCTCATGTCTGAGAGGCCTTCAAGTTGTAGAACTACCTCAAGGATGATCAATGGAAACAGGATGCACCTCAGCTCAATTTCCAGTATCATAGCAAATGGTCTGAATACTTATGTAAATAAGGTATTTCTGTTTTTGCAAACATTTCTAAACCTGTTTTTGTTGTGTCATTATGGGGTGTTGTGTGTAGATTGAGGGGAAAAATGTATTAATATATTGTTAGTTACGCTGTAACATAACAATGTGGAAAAAGTGAAGGGGTCTGAATACTTTCTGAATGCACTGTAGATGTGCAGTTGCAATTTATAATGCTGTCAACATTCTAACTATACCCAGTACTAGGCATCTCTGAGGCAGTATTACATTCATGTCTGGACCTTTTCTGTCGGCAGCTTACAATCTGGCCAAGGAGCAGAGACTGAACTTTGGAGACGACATCCCGAGTGCCCTGCGGGTCGCTAAGAAGAAGCGCTGGAATAGCATTGAGGAGAAGCGCATCAACCAGGAGAACAAGCTGCATGCATATCTCACCAAACTTATCCTAGCAGAGAAGGAGAGGTGAGGGAGGGACCGGGAGCTAGGCTTTTGGGCAGATAATCATACTAGTGTATGAGCAAAATGTCTGCACTGATATTCCTACATTTTGGCCCATTCCACCTGACAGCTGGTGTAACTGAGTCAGGTTTGTCGGCCTCTTTGCTCGCACACGCTTTTTCAGTTCTGCCCACACATTTTCTATAGGATTGAGGTCAGGGCTCTGTGATGACAACTCCCAATACCTTGACTTTGTTGTCCTTACGCCATTTTCCCACAACTTTTTCGGTCCGAGAACCTTCTAGAGCCACGTACCTCACCACGCACTATCGACCTGGGGTCTAGAACAGGTTTCTAAAGTTTCGTAACTCTAGTTCTGACGGTTCTTTTTTAGCTCGAACAAAGCTAACTAATGTATATCTCAGTGTATGTCTCTACGCACCCCAATGTGTCCCTCCTTCCAAGCTGTGCTTGTGTGTGATTTAGTTTTTCTTTGAAATTTTATGGGAAAAATGACATTTACAGTTCATGGGGGTTGCCTAATCACACACATGAAGTTTTGGAAAGATCTGACTTTTTAACCCTTTGAAACATCCCCTGTGACACCAATTATGGCACTTCCGGTTGGCACAGGAAGCTATAGGTAAACACATATCCTCATTGGGGTATGCCTTTACAGAATCCTGAGTTTTAAGTGTTTATGTTAAGAACTGACCGATTTACACAGGGTTGAATGCACTATTTAAATGTGAGGGCTCAATGTATGAGTTGCAACAGCACCTCACCACACGCAGCAGCAACTGTTGCTGATGCTGCCTATCTTTCTTTTCTAGTTTGTGAGAAGACAAAGAACAGGGCCATTCTTTCACCTGACAGCTAGCCAGCCGGAGAGACGGGGAACAGGATAGGGAAACAGTGCCCAGCGGGCGCTGCAGAGCCACCAGAGAAGATGGCTAGCAGCCCAGAGAAGAGTTCCACAGCACAGGAGCTGAAGGAGCAGGGCAACCAACTGTTCCTCTGCTGCAAGTACCAGGAAGCTGCCACCTGCTACAGCAAAACCATAGTGAGTAGCAAGCTACTGCTCTTAAGGGGAATGATGATGTAAAATGTCTACACCTTTTCAGATGACTGAAAGTCTATATGATATGAGATATTGACACTGTCCTATTCACCTACTCTGAATAGATGTCAGAATAGAAGTAGCTTGGTCTGATGCACTCTTACAAAAATAGCTTGTGCAATATGTAACGTGCGTGGTTGCACCTGTGTGTGTGTGTGTATACATCTTGCCAACAGAACCGTAACCCCTCAGTGGCGGTGTACTACACCAACCGTACTCTGTGCCAAGTGAAGCTGCAAGCAGAACGACAAAGCCCTGGCGGACTGCAAGCACGCGCTGGAACTGGACCCCCATTCTGTCAAAGCCCACTTCTTCCTGTGCCAGTGTCACCTGGAGCTGGAGAACTACAACGAGGCCATCGGCAACCTGCAGAGAGGTCAGGACCAACCCTCAAGGCCAGTTTCCTAGACACAGATTAAGTTTGGGCCTGTATTCACTAAGGGTCCGATTTAGGAAATTACGCCTTTCCTATATACTTTTTAGTAGTTGGTATTCAGAGTAACCTTATTAAGGTGCGTAACAGGCTTTGTAGGCGTGGTTCACTTGCGCACGCCAAATAAGTGTAATTGAACTGCTAGAAACCTTCCCACTGGCTGGCCAACAGATGTTCTCGTGGAGTTTTTATTCAATAGGGTTTTCAGTACATTTGTCTTAATAAGTCATCCCTTTAAATACAGTACACCTTTTCACTTTGGTTTTTGTCAACAGACTCAATAGAATATATTGAGAGAACGGGTTCAGAATATTATGGATCAATGAAGGAAAGATATCTAAATATATGCATATTTGTCTCCGTTTCAACACCAGTTGGTAGATTTTTAAAAAATACTCTGATCTTGTACCTACAAGATCAGAGTATTTTTTTTACATTTAGGGTTAGGAAAGTATTTATGAATCATAAAAAAATAGCTTGGAGAACCTTTCGGCATGAAAGAAAGTAAACAGTGGTTTGATTCATTCTAAAAATTGCCACACTCACTTATTTAACCTGTGGTAATGTTGGAGTATTTGTGTACATAGAGAATAGTGTACAACATCTATTGCCTGCACCAACCATGGAACTGGGTGATGACACAGCCAAGTATGGTGCCATACATCGGGTTCAAACTGCTGTCTTAATCAGTGTTCCGCTCCATAAACGATTTAATTAGCCTTTTATTATGTTATCAATTGTTACTAATGATCCTTAGCAATAGCCACATGGCCGTGACGGCGTTTACAGAGGAAGCAAATAAAGGTAAACCTTTAGGGGTTAGGTTATACCTACTGAAGGGAACTAATAGTAAATTGGCAGTTGAATAAGTGTTATTATTATGCCTACTCACAGTCGATACTGATAGCGGTTAATATTTAACATGATAGAAATAGGAGACAAAGTCGGGGTAGCCTATAATTAAGACATTCAGGAGTGTCCATCCCTGCAAGTTAAAAGGCCGTACAATAAAATTCTGCATAATGGCACGGCATGTCCCAGTGTGTAATCTTGGTTTCATCAGCCAAGAAAATATTGTTTCTCATGTCTGAGAGGCCTTCAAGTTGTAGAACTACCTCAAGGATGATCAATGGAAACAGGATGCACCTCAGCTCAATTTCCAGTATCATAGCAAATGGTCTGAATACTTATGTAAATAAGGTATTTCTGTTTTTGCAAACATTTCTAAACCTGTTTTTGTTGTGTCATTATGGGGTGTTGTGTGTAGATTGAGGGGAAAAATGTATTAATATATTGTTAGTTACGCTGTAACATAACAATGTGGAAAAAGTGAAGGGGTCTGAATACTTTCTGAATGCACTGTAGATGTGCAGTTGCAATTTATAATGCTGTCAACATTCTAACTATACCCAGTACTAGGCATCTCTGAGGCAGTATTACATTCATGTCTGGACCTTTTCTGTCGGCAGCTTACAATCTGGCCAAGGAGCAGAGACTGAACTTTGGAGACGACATCCCGAGTGCCCTGCGGGTCGCTAAGAAGAAGCGCTGGAATAGCATTGAGGAGAAGCGCATCAACCAGGAGAACAAGCTGCATGCATATCTCACCAAACTTATCCTAGCAGAGAAGGAGAGGTGAGGGAGGGACCGGGAGCTAGGCTTTTGGGCAGATAATCATACTAGTGTATGAGCAAAATGTCTGCACTGATATTCCTACATTTTGGCCCATTCCACCTGACAGCTGGTGTAACTGAGTCAGGTTTGTCGGCCTCTTTGCTCGCACACGCTTTTTCAGTTCTGCCCACACATTTTCTATAGGATTGAGGTCAGGGCTCTGTGATGACAACTCCAATACCTTGACTTTGTTGTCCTTACGCCATTTTCCCACAACTTTTTCGGTCCGAGAACCTTCTAGAGCCACGTACCTCACCACGCACTATCGACCTGGGGTCTAGAACAGGTTTCTAAAGTTTCGTAACTCTAGTTCTGACGGTTCTTTTTTAGCTCGAACAAAGCTAACTAATGTATATCTCAGTGTATGTCTCTACGCACCCCAATGTGTCCCTCCTTCCAAGCTGTGCTTGTGTGTGATTTAGTTTTTCTTTGAAATTTTATGGGAAAAATGACATTTACAGTTCATGGGGGTTGCCTAATCACACACATGAAGTTTTGGAAAGATCTGACTTTTTAACCCTTTGAAACATCCCCTGTGACACCAATTATGGCACTTCCGGTTGGCACAGGAAGCTATAGGTAAACACATATCCTCATTGGGGTATGCCTTTACAGAATCCTGAGTTTTAAGTGTTTATGTTAAGAACTGACCGATTTACACAGGGTTGAATGCACTATTTAAATGTGAGGGCTCAATGTATGAGTTGCAACAGCACCTCACCACACGCAGCAGCAACTGTTGCTGATGCTGCCTATCTTTCTTTTCTAGTTTGTGAGAAGACAAAGAACAGGGCCATTCTTTCACCTGACAGCTAGCCAGCCGGAGAGACGGGGAACAGGATAGGGAAACAGTGCCCAGCGGGCGCTGCAGAGCCACCAGAGAAGATGGCTAGCAGCCCAGAGAAGAGTTCCACAGCACAGGAGCTGAAGGAGCAGGGCAACCAACTGTTCCTCTGCCGCAAGTACCAGGAAGCTGCCACCTGCTACAGCAAAACCATAGTGAGTAGCAAGCTACTGCTCTTAAGGGGAATGATGATGTAAAATGTCTACACCTTTTCAGATGACTGAAAGTCTATATGATATGAGATATTGACACTGTCCTATTCACCTACTCTGAATAGATGTCAGAATAGAAGTAGCTTGGTCTGATGCACTCTTACAAAAATAGCTTGTGCAATATGTAACGTGCGTGGTTGCACCTGTGTGTGTGTGTGTATACATCTTGCCAACAGAACCGTAACCCCTCAGTGGCGGTGTACTACACCAACCGTACTCTGTGCCAAGTGAAGCTGCAAGCAGAACGACAAAGCCCTGGCGGACTGCAAGCACGCGCTGGAACTGGACCCCCATTCTGTCAAAGCCCACTTCTTCCTGTGCCAGTGTCACCTGGAGCTGGAGAACTACAACGAGGCCATCGGCAACCTGCAGAGAGGTCAGGACCAACCCTCAAGGCCAGTTTCCTAGACACAGATTAAGTTTGGGCCTGTATTCACTAAGGGTCCGATTTAGGAAATTACGCCTTTCCTATATACTTTTTAGTAGTTGGTATTCAGAGTAACCTTATTAAGGTGCGTAACAGGCTTTGTAGGCGTGGTTCACTTGCGCACGCCAAATAAGTGTAATTGAACTGCTAGAAACCTTCCCACTGGCTGGCCAACAGATGTTCTCGTGGAGTTTTTATTCAATAGGGTTTTCAGTACATTTGTCTTAATAAGTCATCCCTTTAAATACAGTACACCTTTTCACTTTGGTTTTTGTCAACAGACTCAATAGAATATATTGAGAGAACGGGTTCAGAATATTATGGATCAATGAAGGAAAGATATCTAAATATATGCATATTTGTCTCCGTTTCAACACCAGTTGGTAGATTTTTAAAAAATACTCTGATCTTGTACCTACAAGATCAGAGTATTTTTTTTACATTTAGGGTTAGGAAAGTATTTATGAATCATAAAAAAATAGCTTGGAGAACCTTTCGGCATGAAAGAAAGTAAACAGTGGTTTGATTCATTCTAAAAATTGCCACACTCACTTATTTAACCTGTGGTAATGTTGGAGTATTTGTGTACATAGAGAATAGTGTACAACATCTATTGCCTGCACCAACCATGGAACTGGGTGATGACACAGCCAAGTATGGTGCCATACATCGGGTTCAAACTGCTGTCTTAATCAGTGTTCCGCTCCATAAACGATTTAATTAGCCTTTTATTATGTTATCAATTGTTACTAATGATCCTTAGCAATAGCCACATGGCCGTGACGGCGTTTACAGAGGAAGCAAATAAAGGTAAACCTTTAGGGGTTAGGTTATACCTACTGAAGGGAACTAATAGTAAATTGGCAGTTGAATAAGTGTTATTATTATGCCTACTCACAGTCGATACTGATAGCGGTTAATATTTAACATGATAGAAATAGGAGACAAAGTCGGGGTAGCCTATAATTAAGACATTCAGGAGTGTCCATCCCTGCAAGTTAAAAGGCCGTACAATAAAATTCTGCATAATGGCACGGCATGTCCCAGTGTGTAATCTTGGTTTCATCAGCCCAGAAAATATTGTTTCTCATGTCTGAGAGGCCTTCAAGTTGTAGAACTACCTCAAGGATGATCAATGGAAACAGGATGCACCTCAGCTCAATTTCCAGTATCATAGCAAATGGTCTGAATACTTATGTAAATAAGGTATTTCTGTTTTTGCAAACATTTCTAAACCTGTTTTTGTTGTGTCATTATGGGGTGTTGTGTGTAGATTGAGGGGAAAAATGTATTAATATATTGTTAGTTACGCTGTAACATAACAATGTGGAAAAAGTGAAGGGGTCTGAATACTTTCTGAATGCACTGTAGATGTGCAGTTGCAATTTATAATGCTGTCAACATTCTAACTATACCCAGTACTAGGCATCTCTGAGGCAGTATTACATTCATGTCTGGACCTTTTCTGTCGGCAGCTTACAATCTGGCCAAGGAGCAGAGACTGAACTTTGGAGACGACATCCCGAGTGCCCTGCGGGTCGCTAAGAAGAAGCGCTGGAATAGCATTGAGGAGAAGCGCATCAACCAGGAGAACAAGCTGCATGCATATCTCACCAAACTTATCCTAGCAGAGAAGGAGAGGTGAGGGAGGGACCGGGAGCTAGGCTTTTGGGCAGATAATCATACTAGTGTATGAGCAAAATGTCTGCACTGATATTCCTACATTTTGGCCCATTCCACCTGACAGCTGGTGTAACTGAGTCAGGTTTGTCGGCCTCTTTGCTCGCACACGCTTTTTCAGTTCTGCCCACACATTTTCTATAGGATTGAGGTCAGGGCTCTGTGATGACAACTCCAATACCTTGACTTTGTTGTCCTTACGCCATTTTCCCACAACTTTTTCGGTCCGAGAACCTTCTAGAGCCACGTACCTCACCACGCACTATCGACCTGGGGTCTAGAACAGGTTTCTAAAGTTTCGTAACTCTAGTTCTGACGGTTCTTTTTTAGCTCGAACAAAGCTAACTAATGTATATCTCAGTGTATGTCTCTACGCACCCCAATGTGTCCCTCCTTCCAAGCTGTGCTTGTGTGTGATTTAGTTTTTCTTTGAAATTTTATGGGAAAAATGACATTTACAGTTCATGGGGGTTGCCTAATCACACACATGAAGTTTTGGAAAGATCTGACTTTTTAACCCTTTGAAACATCCCCTGTGACACCAATTATGGCACTTCCGGTTGGCACAGGAAGCTATAGGTAAACACATATCCTCATTGGGGTATGCCTTTACAGAATCCTGAGTTTTAAGTGTTTATGTTAAGAACTGACCGATTTACACAGGGTTGAATGCACTATTTAAATGTGAGGGCTCAATGTATGAGTTGCAACAGCACCTCACCACACGCAGCAGCAACTGTTGCTGATGCTGCCTATCTTTCTTTTCTAGTTTGTGAGAAGACAAAGAACAGGGCCATTCTTTCACCTGACAGCTAGCCAGCCGGAGAGACGGGGAACAGGATAGGGAAACAGTGCCCAGCGGGCGCTGCAGAGCCACCAGAGAAGATGGCTAGCAGCCCAGAGAAGAGTTCCACAGCACAGGAGCTGAAGGAGCAGGGCAACCAACTGTTCCTCTGCCGCAAGTACCAGGAAGCTGCCACCTGCTACAGCAAAACCATAGTGAGTAGCAAGCTACTGCTCTTAAGGGGAATGATGATGTAAAATGTCTACACCTTTTCAGATGACTGAAAGTCTATATGATATGAGATATTGACACTGTCCTATTCACCTACTCTGAATAGATGTCAGAATAGAAGTAGCTTGGTCTGATGCACTCTTACAAAAATAGCTTGTGCAATATGTAACGTGCGTGGTTGCACCTGTGTGTGTGTGTATACATCTTGCCAACAGAACCGTAACCCCTCAGTGGCGGTGTACTACACCAACCGTACTCTGTGCCAAGTGAAGCTGCAAGCAGAACGACAAAGCCCTGGCGGACTGCAAGCACGCGCTGGAACTGGACCCCCATTCTGTCAAAGCCCACTTCTTCCTGTGCCAGTGTCACCTGGAGCTGGAGAACTACAACGAGGCCATCGGCAACCTGCAGAGAGGTCAGGACCAACCCTCAAGGCCAGTTTCCTAGACACAGATTAAGTTTGGGCCTGTATTCACTAAGGGTCCGATTTAGGAAATTACGCCTTTCCTATATACTTTTTAGTAGTTGGTATTCAGAGTAACCTTATTAAGGTGCGTAACAGGCTTTGTAGGCGTGGTTCACTTGCGCACGCCAAATAAGTGTAATTGAACTGCTAGAAACCTTCCCACTGGCTGGCCAACAGATGTTCTCGTGGAGTTTTTATTCAATAGGGTTTTCAGTACATTTGTCTTAATAAGTCATCCCTTTAAATACAGTACACCTTTTCACTTTGGTTTTTGTCAACAGACTCAATAGAATATATTGAGAGAACGGGTTCAGAATATTATGGATCAATGAAGGAAAGATATCTAAATATATGCATATTTGTCTCCGTTTCAACACCAGTTGGTAGATTTTTAAAAAATACTCTGATCTTGTACCTACAAGATCAGAGTATTTTTTTTACATTTAGGGTTAGGAAAGTATTTATGAATCATAAAAAAATAGCTTGGAGAACCTTTCGGCATGAAAGAAAGTAAACAGTGGTTTGATTCATTCTAAAAATTGCCACACTCACTTATTTAACCTGTGGTAATGTTGGAGTATTTGTGTACATAGAGAATAGTGTACAACATCTATTGCCTGCACCAACCATGGAACTGGGTGATGACACAGCCAAGTATGGTGCCATACATCGGGTTCAAACTGCTGTCTTAATCAGTGTTCCGCTCCATAAACGATTTAATTAGCCTTTTATTATGTTATCAATTGTTACTAATGATCCTTAGCAATAGCCACATGGCCGTGACGGCGTTTACAGAGGAAGCAAATAAAGGTAAACCTTTAGGGGTTAGGTTATACCTACTGAAGGGAACTAATAGTAAATTGGCAGTTGAATAAGTGTTATTATTATGCCTACTCACAGTCGATACTGATAGCGGTTAATATTTAACATGATAGAAATAGGAGACAAAGTCGGGGTAGCCTATAATTAAGACATTCAGGAGTGTCCATCCCTGCAAGTTAAAAGGCCGTACAATAAAATTCTGCATAATGGCACGGCATGTCCCAGTGTGTAATCTTGGTTTCATCAGCCCAGAAAATATTGTTTCTCATGTCTGAGAGGCCTTCAAGTTGTAGAACTACCTCAAGGATGATCAATGGAAACAGGATGCACCTCAGCTCAATTTCCAGTATCATAGCAAATGGTCTGAATACTTATGTAAATAAGGTATTTCTGTTTTTGCAAACATTTCTAAACCTGTTTTTGTTGTGTCATTATGGGGTGTTGTGTGTAGATTGAGGGGAAAAATGTATTAATATATTGTTAGTTACGCTGTAACATAACAATGTGGAAAAAGTGAAGGGGTCTGAATACTTTCTGAATGCACTGTAGATGTGCAGTTGCAATTTATAATGCTGTCAACATTCTAACTATACCCAGTACTAGGCATCTCTGAGGCAGTATTACATTCATGTCTGGACCTTTTCTGTCGGCAGCTTACAATCTGGCCAAGGAGCAGAGACTGAACTTTGGAGACGACATCCCGAGTGCCCTGCGGGTCGCTAAGAAGAAGCGCTGGAATAGCATTGAGGAGAAGCGCATCAACCAGGAGAACAAGCTGCATGCATATCTCACCAAACTTATCCTAGCAGAGAAGGAGAGGTGAGGGAGGGACCGGGAGCTAGGCTTTTGGGCAGATAATCATACTAGTGTATGAGCAAAATGTCTGCACTGATATTCCTACATTTTGGCCCATTCCACCTGACAGCTGGTGTAACTGAGTCAGGTTTGTCGGCCTCTTTGCTCGCACACGCTTTTTCAGTTCTGCCCACACATTTTCTATAGGATTGAGGTCAGGGCTCTGTGATGACAACTCCAATACCTTGACTTTGTTGTCCTTACGCCATTTTCCCACAACTTTTTCGGTCCGAGAACCTTCTAGAGCCACGTACCTCACCACGCACTATCGACCTGGGGTCTAGAACAGGTTTCTAAAGTTTCGTAACTCTAGTTCTGACGGTTCTTTTTTAGCTCGAACAAAGCTAACTAATGTATATCTCAGTGTATGTCTCTACGCACCCCAATGTGTCCCTCCTTCCAAGCTGTGCTTGTGTGTGATTTAGTTTTTCTTTGAAATTTTATGGGGAAAATGACATTTACAGTTCATGGGGGTTGCCTAATCACACACATGAAGTTTTGGAAAGATCTGACTTTTTAACCCTTTGAAACATCCCCTGTGACACCAATTATGGCACTTCCGGTTGGCACAGGAAGCTATAGGTAAACACATATCCTCATTGGGGTATGCCTTTACAGAATCCTGAGTTTTAAGTGTTTATGTTAAGAACTGACCGATTTACACAGGGTTGAATGCACTATTTAAATGTGAGGGCTCAATGTATGAGTTGCAACAGCACCTCACCACACGCAGCAGCAACTGTTGCTGATGCTGCCTATCTTTCTTTTCTAGTTTGTGAGAAGACAAAGAACAGGGCCATTCTTTCACCTGACAGCTAGCCAGCCGGAGAGACGGGGAACAGGATAGGGAAACAGTGCCCAGCGGGCGCTGCAGAGCCACCAGAGAAGATGGCTAGCAGCCCAGAGAAGAGTTCCACAGCACAGGAGCTGAAGGAGCAGGGCAACCAACTGTTCCTCTGCCGCAAGTACCAGGAAGCTGCCACCTGCTACAGCAAAACCATAGTGAGTAGCAAGCTACTGCTCTTAAGGGGAATGATGATGTAAAATGTCTACACCTTTTCAGATGACTGAAAGTCTATATGATATGAGATATTGACACTGTCCTATTCACCTACTCTGAATAGATGTCAGAATAGAAGTAGCTTGGTCTGATGCACTCTTACAAAAATAGCTTGTGCAATATGTAGGCCTAACGTGCGTGGTTGCACCTGTGTGTGTGTATACATCTTGCCAACAGAACCGTAACCCCTCAGTGGCGGTGTACTACACCAACCGTACTCTGTGCCAAGTGAAGCTGCAAGCAGAACGACAAAGCCCTGGCGGACTGCAAGCACGCGCTGGAACTGGACCCCCATTCTGTCAAAGCCCACTTCTTCCTGTGCCAGTGTCACCTGGAGCTGGAGAACTACAACGAGGCCATCGGCAACCTGCAGAGAGGTCAGGACCAACCCTCAAGGCCAGTTTCCTAGACACAGATTAAGTTTGGGCCTGTATTCACTAAGGGTCCGATTTAGGAAATTACGCCTTTCCTATATACTTTTTAGTAGTTGGTATTCAGAGTAACCTTATTAAGGTGCGTAACAGGCTTTGTAGGCGTGGTTCACTTGCGCACGCCAAATAAGTGTAATTGAACTGCTAGAAACCTTCCCACTGGCTGGCCAACAGATGTTCTCGTGGAGTTTTTATTCAATAGGGTTTTCAGTACATTTGTCTTAATAAGTCATCCCTTTAAATACAGTACACCTTTTCACTTTGGTTTTTGTCAACAGACTCAATAGAATATATTGAGAGAACGGGTTCAGAATATTATGGATCAATGAAGGAAAGATATCTAAATATATGCATATTTGTCTCCGTTTCAACACCAGTTGGTAGATTAAAAAAAAATACTCTGATCTTGTACCTACAAGATCAGAGTATTTTTTTTACATTTAGGGTTAGGAAAGTATTTATGAATCATAAAAAAATAGCTTGGAGAACCTTTCGGCATGAAAGAAAGTAAACAGTGGTTTGATTCATTCTAAAAATTGCCACACTCACTTATTTAACCTGTGGTAATGTTGGAGTATTTGTGTACATAGAGAATAGTGTACAACATCTATTGCCTGCACCAACCATGGAACTGGGTGATGACACAGCCAAGTATGGTGCCATACATCGGGTTCAAACTGCTGTCTTAATCAGTGTTCCGCTCCATAAACGATTTAATTAGCCTTTTATTATGTTATCAATTGTTACTAATGATCCTTAGCAATAGCCACATGGCCGTGACGGCGTTTACAGAGGAAGCAAATAAAGGTAAACCTTTAGGGGTTAGGTTATACCTACTGAAGGGAACTAATAGTAAATTGGCAGTTGAATAAGTGTTATTATTATGCCTACTCACAGTCGATACTGATAGCGGTTAATATTTAACATGATAGAAATAGGAGACAAAGTCGGGGTAGCCTATAATTAAGACATTCAGGAGTGTCCATCCCTGCAAGTTAAAAGGCCGTACAATAAAATTCTGCATAATGGCACGGCATGTCCCAGTGTGTAATCTTGGTTTCATCAGCCCAGAAAATATTGTTTCTCATGTCTGAGAGGCCTTCAAGTTGTAGAACTACCTCAAGGATGATCAATGGAAACAGGATGCACCTCAGCTCAATTTCCAGTATCATAGCAAATGGTCTGAATACTTATGTAAATAAGGTATTTCTGTTTTTGCAAACATTTCTAAACCTGTTTTTGTTGTGTCATTATGGGGTGTTGTGTGTAGATTGAGGGGAAAAATGTATTAATATATTGTTAGTTACGCTGTAACATAACAATGTGGAAAAAGTGAAGGGGTCTGAATACTTTCTGAATGCACTGTAGATGTGCAGTTGCAATTTATAATGCTGTCAACATTCTAACTATACCCAGTACTAGGCATCTCTGAGGCAGTATTACATTCATGTCTGGACCTTTTCTGTCGGCAGCTTACAATCTGGCCAAGGAGCAGAGACTGAACTTTGGAGACGACATCCCGAGTGCCCTGCGGGTCGCTAAGAAGAAGCGCTGGAATAGCATTGAGGAGAAGCGCATCAACCAGGAGAACAAGCTGCATGCATATCTCACCAAACTTATCCTAGCAGAGAAGGAGAGGTGAGGGAGGGACCGGGAGCTAGGCTTTTGGGCAGATAATCATACTAGTGTATGAGCAAAATGTCTGCACTGATATTCCTAAATTTTGGCCCATTCCACCTGACAGCTGGTGTAACTGAGTCAGGTTTGTCGGCCTCTTTGCTCGCACACGCTTTTTCAGTTCTGCCCACACATTTTCTATAGGATTGAGGTCAGGGCTCTGTGATGACAACTCCAATACCTTGACTTTGTTGTCCTTACGCCATTTTCCCACAACTTTTTCGGTCCGAGAACCTTCTAGAGCCACGTACCTCACCATCGACCTGGGGTCTAGAACAGGTTTCTAAAGTTTCGTAACTCTAGTTCTGACGGTTCTTTTTTAGCTCGAACAAAGCTAACTAATGTATATCTCAGTGTATGTCTCTACGCACCCCAATGTGTCCCTCCTTCCAAGCTGTGCTTGTGTGTGATTTAGTTTTTCTTTGAAATGTTATGGGAAAAATGACTGATTTACAGTTCATGGGGGTTGCCTAATCACACACATGAAGTTTTGGAAAGATCTGACTTTTTTAACCCTTTGAAACATCCCCTGTGACACCAATTATGGCACTTCCGGTTGGCACAGGAAGCTATAGGTAAACACATATCCTCATTGGGGTATGCCTTTACAGAATCCTGAGTTTTAAGTGTTTATGTTAAGAACTGACCGATTTACACAGGGTTGAATGCACTATTTAAATGTGAGGGCTCAATGTATGAGTTGCAACAGCACCTCACCACACGCAGCAGCAACTGTTGCTGATGCTGCCTATCTTTCTTTTCTAGTTTGTGAGAAGACAAAGAACAGGGCCATTCTTTCACCTGACAGCTAGCCAGCCGGAGAGACGGGGAACAGGATAGGGAAACAGTGCGCAGCGGGCGCTGCAGAGCCACCAGAGAAGATGGCTAGCAGCCCAGAGAAGAGTTCCACAGCACAGGAGCTGAAGGAGCAGGGCAACCAACTGTTCCTCTGCCGCAAGTACCAGGAAGCTGCCACCTGCTACAGCAAAACCATAGTGAGTAGCAAGCTACTGCTCTTAAGGGGAATGATGATGTAAAATGTCTACACCTTTTCAGATGACTGAAAGTCTATATGATATGAGATATTGACACTGTCCTATTCACCTACTCTGAATAGATGTCAGAATAGAAGTAGCTTGGTCTGATGCACTCTTACAAAAATAGCTTGTGCAATATGTAGGCCTAACGTGCGTGGTTGCACCTGTGTGTGTGTATACATCTTGCCAACAGAACCGTAACCCCTCAGTGGCGGTGTACTACACCAACCGTACTCTGTGCCAAGTGAAGCTGCAAGCAGAACGACAAAGCCCTGGCGGACTGCAAGCACGCGCTGGAACTGGACCCCCATTCTGTCAAAGCCCACTTCTTCCTGTGCCAGTGTCACCTGGAGCTGGAGAACTACAACGAGGCCATCGGCAACCTGCAGAGAGGTCAGGACCAACCCTCAAGGCCAGTTTCCTAGACACAGATTAAGTTTGGGCCTGTATTCACTAAGGGTCCGATTTAGGAAATTACGCCTTTCCTATATACTTTTTAGTAGTTGGTATTCAGAGTAACCTTATTAAGGTGCGTAACAGGCTTTGTAGGCGTGGTTCACTTGCGCACGCCAAATAAGTGTAATTGAACTGCTAGAAACCTTCCCACTGGCTGGCCAACAGATGTTCTCGTGGAGTTTTTATTCAATAGGGTTTTCAGTACATTTGTCTTAATAAGTCATCCCTTTAAATACAGTACACCTTTTCACTTTGGTTTTTGTCAACAGACTCAATAGAATATATTGAGAGAACGGGTTCAGAATATTATGGATCAATGAAGGAAAGATATCTAAATATATGCATATTTGTCTCCGTTTCAACACCAGTTGGTAGATTTTTTTAAAATACTCTGATCTTGTACCTACAAGATCAGAGTATTTTTTTTACATTTAGGGTTAGGAAAGTATTTATGAATCATAAAAAAATAGCTTGGAGAACCTTTCGGCATGAAAGAAAGTAAACAGTGGTTTGATTCATTCTAAAAATTGCCACACTCACTTATTTAACCTGTGGTAATGTTGGAATATTTGTGTACATAGAGAATAGTGTACAACATCTATTGCCTGCACCAACCATGGAACTGGGTGATGACACAGCCAAGTATGGTGCCATACATCGGGTTCAAACTGCTGTCTTAATCAGTGTTCCGCTCCATAAACGATTTAATTAGCCTTTTATTATGTTATCAATTGTTACTAATGATCCTTAGCAATAGCCACATGGCCGTGACGGCGTTTACAGAGGAAGCAAATAAAGGTAAACCTTTAGGGGTTAGGTTATACCTACTGAAGGGAACTAATAGTAAATTGGCAGTTGAATAAGTGTTATTATTATGCCTACTCACAGTCGATACTGATAGCGGTTAATATTTAACATGATAGAAATAGGAGACAAAGTCGGGGTAGCCTATAATTAAGACATTCAGGAGTGTCCATCCCTGCAAGTTAAAAGGCCGTACAATAAAATTCTGCATAATGGCACGGCATGTTAGAAACCTTCCCACCTGATTACACTGTGTGTAATCTTGGTTTCATCAGCCCAGAAAATATTGTTTCTCATGTCTGAGAGGCCTTCAAGCTGTAGAACTACCTCAAGGATGATCAATGGAAACAGGATGCACCTCAGCTCAATTTCCAGTATCATAGCAAATGGTCTGAATACTTATGTAAATAAGGTATTTCTGTTTTTGCAAACATTTCTAAACCTGTTTTTGTTGTGTCATTATGGGGTGTTGTGTGTAGATTGAGGGGAAAAATGTATTAATATATTGTTAGTTACGCTGTAACATAACAATGTGGAAAAAGTGAAGGGGTCTGAATACTTTCTGAATGCACTGTAGATGTGCAGTTGCAATTTATAATGCTGTCAACATTCTAACTATACCCAGTACTAGGCATCTCTGAGGCAGTATTACATTCATGTCTGGACCTTTTCTGTCGGCAGCTTACAATCTGGCCAAGGAGCAGAGACTGAACTTTGGAGACGACATCCCGAGTGCCCTGCGGGTCGCTAAGAAGAAGCGCTGGAATAGCATTGAGGAGAAGCGCATCAACCAGGAGAACAAGCTGCATGCATATCTCACCAAACTTATCCTAGCAGAGAAGGAGAGGTGAGGGAGGGACCGGGAGCTAGGCTTTTGGGCAGATAATCATACTAGTGTATGAGCAAAATGTCTGCACTGATATTCCTACATTTTGGCCCATTCCACCTGACAGCTGGTGTAACTGAGTCAGGTTTGTCGGCCTCTTTGCTCGCACACGCTTTTTCAGTTCTGCCCACACATTTTCTATAGGATTGAGGTCAGGGCTCTGTGATGACAACTCCAATACCTTGACTTTGTTGTCCTTACGCCATTTTCCCACAACTTTTTCGGTCCGAGAACCTTCTAGAGCCACGTACCTCACCACGCACTATCGACCTGGGGTCTAGAACAGGTTTCTAAAGTTTCGTAACTCTAGTTCTGACGGTTCTTTTTTAGCTCGAACAAAGCTAACTAATGTATATCTCAGTGTATGTCTCTACGCACCCCAATGTGTCCCTCCTTCCAAGCTGTGCTTGTGTGTGATTTAGTTTTTCTTTGAAATTTTATGGGAAAAATGACTGATTTACAGTTCATGGGGGTTGCCTAATCACACACATGAAGTTTTGGAAAGATCTGACTTTTTTAACCCTTTGAAACATCCCCTGTGACACCAATTATGGCACTTCCGGTTGGCACAGGAAGCTATAGGTAAACACATATCCTCATTGGGGTATGCCTTTACAGAATCCTGAGTTTTAAGTGTTTATGTTAAGAACTGACCGATTTACACAGGGTTGAATGCACTATTTATCACAAGCTGCTGGTTGGGTATGGAAAAACACGTTTAGGGTGATTTTAACCACTTCCGGTTGCTTCAGGAAGCTTAGAATCGACACAGGTAGACCTCATAGTATCCTGATGGACTGTCATTGAAGACAGGTTCATAAGGCATTCATAACCCACATAGGCTTCAGGTTGACTTTAGAGGAGCAGGCAATGTATTCCTATGGGGAGAGATGTCGTTGTAATCTGTGAGATCAAAAAAAAACTGTTTTACTGTTAAGGGTTAATGCCACGCGGTCAAGGTTAGGCTTGCACAGATCGGGAGGACCTCAGGAACGTCGTACCTGAGGTCGAATTGTGCTTCTCACCCTAACGGTTCTCTCACTGTCACCCAAAAGCAAATGACATTTAGGGCCAGGCTTCATTTTGGGCCTACTTTTTTCACGGTCGCTGCACTCAGAGCGAGCTACGGTCAAGCGGGGCATCTCCTTGAACTCGGAACGGCCTAGAGAATATGGAAATGCCATTGCAGGCTCTGTGTGTCTTTAAGCACCGCACTTTGTCACTCCATCCTTGCTGTGTGTGTGTGTGTGTGTGTGTGAGAGAGCTTTTCTTTGACATCTGTTGGGAGAAATGACTGATTTACAGTTCATGGGGGAAAAGGGGGGAAAAAACAACATAACTTCCAAAGGTTTTCAACCACTTTTCGTGAACATGAGAATATTTCTACCATAAAACTACTACACGATTTTGTGTACTTTACTCAGAAAATATCCTTTTAGTCAGATTTCCAACATTGGTGATTAACATGATTTAATATGACTTTTGTGGCAATTTCTACAGAAACACTACTAAAGGACAGAATGGAGGTATAATTTGTAGAATTTCAACCATGAGATCTTTTTCAATAATAATAGAAATAATTGTATGCATTTTAGTCAGTGACATTGGTGATTAACATTAGGCAATTTCTATCATAAAATTACAACACAACAGAAGTGAAGTGCCATTTGGAGAATTTCAACCTCGGAGATATTTTATAATATTTGAGGAAATCAATTTTACGTATTTTAACAGGCAAAGCATAATTTCCAAAAGATTTCAAACACTTTGGGAAATGCGTGCCTCTAGTGAAATTGCATGTTTGCATAGCGCGCGGAGGTGATCGTGCGGCAGAGTCGATTTCCGCGCTTATAAACGCAAGGTCGTTACAGTATTTTATCAGCAAAACATCATTTCCAAAATATTTCAAACACTTGTTAACATGATGTAATATGACCTTGAGGCAATTTCTACCACAAAACTACTAATGGTAAGGATTGGTTTTGGGGTATTGGTAACTTTTTTGTTATTGAATCTTACCTCGCGGTGCTCCGTTGTATATCCGACGTCAGCATGACAACAAACTAGCTAGCTCTTAGCTCTCTGTTATAGTATAGTTACAGTTCAATGGGAAAAGCAAATCAATTAAGACCTGAAATTGAAATATACTGGCACATCAATCGTCTGTATATGAAATTCATTTGAAAGGGTGAGGTTAAAGATGTTTGTTTTTGTGTGTAGTTCACCACTAATCGGTAGCTAGGTAACGTTAGTTTAATAACCGAAATTTGAGCTAGGCTAGCTGTTAGCTAACGCTTGACTTTGTCATCATGAGATAACGTTACATTAGACATACATGTGGCTAAATCATTGGGTGAAGAGGCGTATTCTGGAGGGGGAGTTCTGTTAGGAGCCGTGACGTTCGTTCTGAACATTAAACAAGCATCGCTAGCGATATGTTTTTGGAGGCGTAATGACCTTATCTTTCATATCCGTGATAACCCATTTTCAAAAAACTAAAATTTAAATTGATACACAGCTTTATAGGGCTGGGGTTCCCACACGACCATATTTCCATCTCACAGCGCTTATTTACGGAAGACAGGGTGGACTACCTGAGCTAATTAGCAATCTGTTTCTCCGTGTGAAGACAGACGCCACAAACGTGTTGTTACTGAAAAATACTGTTCTGTGTTAACCGGTTAAGACCGTGTACAGTAGGTGTGTATTTTTTTGCATTAGTGAAATTATTTTGATGTGATATGAACCTAGAGGGATTTATTTCAAGAACCGTAACGTTACTGCAACTGAGAATCGATTCACGTTTAGATGGCTTCCAGAGCTAATTCTCCCTTTAAATATAACATGTACCTAAGGTCATTGGACAAAGGAGTAACGCTAGGCTAAGTTTAATTCCACTAACGTTAGCATCGTTGCTTAGCTGTGGGATTTGGACGTTGCATTGTAGCAGAAGTTTGACTCAGTAAACCATATCAGCAAACCGATGGGGAAAGTCCACGGTCTTTACCAACGCAACTAGCTAGCTAGCTACCTTGTTTTGTGTAGTGACACAGGGACTGAGGGAGGGCGCAACGTCAGCCATTAGCTAGTTAGCGTAGTTTTGACATACAGTCCTTTCAGTGTGGTCATGGCCAGGTGGTGTGCCTGATAATGACTGGTTTTAATGCGTCTCAACCATTGACTTCAGCATCTTAGTTGCACAACCATATGTTGATGCATAACTAGCTAGCCAGTGAAATGTGAGGGCTCAATGTATGAGTTGCAACAGCACCTCACCACACGCAGCAGCAACTGTTGCTGATGCTGCCTATCTTTCTTTTCTAGTTTGTGAGAAGACAAAGAACAGGGCCATTCTTTCACCTGACAGCTAGCCAGCCGGAGAGACGGGGAACAGGATAGGGAAACAGTGCGCAGCGGGCGCTGCAGAGCCACCAGAGAAGATGGCTAGCAGCCCAGAGAAGAGTTCCACAGCACAGGAGCTGAAGGAGCAGGGCAACCAACTGTTCCTCTGCCGCAAGTACCAGGAAGCTGCCACCTGCTACAGCAAAACCATAGTGAGTAGCAAGCTACTGCTCTTAAGGGGAATGATGATGTAAAATGTCTACACCTTTTCAGATGACTGAAAGTCTATATGATATGAGATATTGACACTGTCCTATTCACCTACTCTGAATAGATGTCAGAATAGAAGTAGCTTGGTCTGATGCACTCTTACAAAAATAGCTTGTGCAATATGTAGGCCTAACGTGCGTGGTTGCACCTGTGTGTGTGTATACATCTTGCCAACAGAACCGTAACCCCTCAGTGGCGGTGTACTACACCAACCGTACTCTGTGCCAAGTGAAGCTGCAAGCAGAACGACAAAGCCCTGGCGGACTGCAAGCACGCGCTGGAACTGGACCCCCATTCTGTCAAAGCCCACTTCTTCCTGTGCCAGTGTCACCTGGAGCTGGAGAACTACAACGAGGCCATCGGCAACCTGCAGAGAGGTCAGGACCAACCCTCAAGGCCAGTTTCCTAGACACAGATTAAGTTTGGGCCTAAGGGTCCGATTTAGGAAATTACGCCTTTCCTATATACTTTTTAGTAGTTGGTATTCAGAGTAACCTTATTAAGGTGCGTAACAGGCTTTGTAGGCGTGGTTCACTTGCGCACGCCAAATAAGTGTAATTGAACTGCTAGAAACCTTCCCACTGGCTGGCCAACAGATGTTCTCGTGGAGTTTTTATTCAATAGGGTTTTCAGTACATTTGTCTTAATAAGTCATCCCTTTAAATACAGTACACCTTTTCACTTTGGTTTTTGTCAACAGACTCAATAGAATATATTGAGAGAACGGGTTCAGAATATTATGGATCAATGAAGGAAAGATATCTAAATATATGCATATTTGTCTCCGTTTCAACACCAGTTGGTAGATTTAAAAAAAATACTCTGATCTTGTACCTACAAGATCAGAGTATTTTTTTTACATTTAGGGTTAGGAAAGTATTTATGAATCATAAAAAAATAGCTTGGAGAACCTTTCGGCATGAAAGAAAGTAAACAGTGGTTTGATTCATTCTAAAAATTGCCACACTCACTTATTTAACCTGTGGTAATGTTGGAGTATTTGTGTACATAGAGAATAGTGTACAACATCTATTGCCTGCACCAACCATGGAACTGGGTGATGACACAGCCAAGTATGGTGCCATACATCGGGTTCAAACTGCTGTCTTAATCAGTGTTCCGCTCCATAAACGATTTAATTAGCCTTTTATTATGTTATCAATTGTTACTAATGATCCTTAGCAATAGCCACATGGCCGTGACGGCGTTTACAGAGGAAGCAAATAAAGGTAAACCTTTAGGGGTTAGGTTATACCTACTGAAGGGAACTAATAGTAAATTGGCAGTTGAATAAGTGTTATTATTATGCCTACTCACAGTCGATACTGATAGCGGTTAATATTTAACATGATAGAAATAGGAGACAAAGTCGGGGTAGCCTATAATTAAGACATTCAGGAGTGTCCATCCCTGCAAGTTAAAAGGCCGTACAATAAAATTCTGCATAATGGCAGGGCATGTCCCAGTGTGTAATCTTGGTTTCATCAGCCCAGAAAATATTGTTTCTCATGTCTGAGAGGCCTTCAAGTTGTAGAACTACCTCAAGGATGATCAATGGAAACAGGATGCACCTCAGCTCAATTTCCAGTATCATAGCAAATGGTCTGAATACTTATGTAAATAAGGTATTTCTGTTTTTGCAAACATTTCTAAACCTGTTTTTGTTGTGTCATTATGGGGTGTTGTGTGTAGATTGAGGGGAAAAATGTATTAATATATTGTTAGTTACGCTGTAACATAACAATGTGGAAAAAGTGAAGGGGTCTGAATACTTTCTGAATGCACTGTAGATGTGCAGTTGCAATTTATAATGCTGTCAACATTCTAACTATACCCAGTACTAGGCATCTCTGAGGCAGTATTACATTCATGTCTGGACCTTTTCTGTCGGCAGCTTACAATCTGGCCAAGGAGCAGAGACTGAACTTTGGAGACGACATCCCGAGTGCCCTGCGGGTCGCTAAGAAGAAGCGCTGGAATAGCATTGAGGAGAAGCGCATCAACCAGGAGAACAAGCTGCATGCATATCTCACCAAACTTATCCTAGCAGAGAAGGAGAGGTGAGGGAGGGACCGGGAGCTAGGCTTTTGGGCAGATAATCATACTAGTGTATGAGCAAAATGTCTGCACTGATATTCCTACATTTTGGCCCATTCCACCTGACAGCTGGTGTAACTGAGTCAGGTTTGTCGGCCTCTTTGCTCGCACACGCTTTTTCAGTTCTGCCCACACATTTTCTATAGGATTGAGGTCAGGGCTCTGTGATGACAACTCCAATACCTTGACTTTGTTGTCCTTACGCCATTTTCCCACAACTTTTTCGGTCCGAGAACCTTCTAGAGCCACGTACCTCACCATCGACCTGGGGTCTAGAACAGGTTTCTAAAGTTTCGTAACTCTAGTTCTGACGGTTCTTTTTTAGCTCGAACAAAGCTAACTAATGTATATCTCAGTGTATGTCTCTACGCACCCCAATGTGTCCCTCCTTCCAAGCTGTGCTTGTGTGTGATTTAGTTTTTCTTTGAAATGTTATGGGAAAAATGACTGATTTACAGTTCATGGGGGTTGCCTAATCACACACATGAAGTTTTGGAAAGATCTGACTTTTTTAACCCTTTGAAACATCCCCTGTGACACCAATTATGGCACTTCCGGTTGGCACAGGAAGCTATAGGTAAACATATATCCTCATTGGGGTATGCCTTTACAGAATCCTGAGTTTTAAGTGTTTATGTTAAGAACTGACCGATTTACACAGGGTTGAATGCACTATTTAAATGTGAGGGCTCAATGTATGAGTTGCAACAGCACCTCACCACACGCAGCAGCAACTGTTGCTGATGCTGCCTATCTTTCTTTTCTAGTTTGTGAGAAGACAAAGAACAGGGCCATTCTTTCACCTGACAGCTAGCCAGCCGGAGAGACGGGGAACAGGATAGGGAAACAGTGCGCAGCGGGCGCTGCAGAGCCACCAGAGAAGATGGCTAGCAGCCCAGAGAAGAGTTCCACAGCACAGGAGCTGAAGGAGCAGGGCAACCAACTGTTCCTCTGCCGCAAGTACCAGGAAGCTGCCACCTGCTACAGCAAAACCATAGTGAGTAGCAAGCTACTGCTCTTAAGGGGAATGATGATGTAAAATGTCTACACCTTTTCAGATGACTGAAAGTCTATATGATATGAGATATTGACACTGTCCTATTCACCTACTCTGAATAGATGTCAGAATAGAAGTAGCTTGGTCTGATGCACTCTTACAAAAATAGCTTGTGCAATATGTAGGCCTAACGTGCGTGGTTGCACCTGTGTGTGTGTATACATCTTGCCAACAGAACCGTAACCCCTCAGTGGCGGTGTACTACACCAACCGTACTCTGTGCCAAGTGAAGCTGCAAGCAGAACGACAAAGCCCTGGCGGACTGCAAGCACGCGCTGGAACTGGACCCCCATTCTGTCAAAGCCCACTTCTTCCTGTGCCAGTGTCACCTGGAGCTGGAGAACTACAACGAGGCCATCGGCAACCTGCAGAGAGGTCAGGACCAACCCTCAAGGCCAGTTTCCTAGACACAGATTAAGTTTGGGCCTGTATTCACTAAGGGTCCGATTTAGGAAATTACGCCTTTCCTATATACTTTTTAGTAGTTGGTATTCAGAGTAACCTTATTAAGGTGCGTAACAGGCTTTGTAGGCGTGGTTCACTTGCGCACGCCAAATAAGTGTAATTGAACTGCTAGAAACCTTCCCACTGGCTGGCCAACAGATGTTCTCGTGGAGTTTTTATTCAATAGGGTTTTCAGTACATTTGTCTTAATAAGTCATCCCTTTAAATACAGTACACCTTTTCACTTTGGTTTTTGTCAACAGACTCAATAGAATATATTGAGAGAACGGGTTCAGAATATTATGGATCAATGAAGGAAAGATATCTAAATATATGCATATTTGTCTCCGTTTCAACACCAGTTGGTAGATTTTTTAAAAATACTCTGATCTTGTACCTACAAGATCAGAGTATTTTTTTTACATTTAGGGTTAGGAAAGTATTTATGAATCATAAAAAAATAGCTTGGAGAACCTTTCGGCATGAAAGAAAGTAAACAGTGGTTTGATTCATTCTAAAAATTGCCACACTCACTTATTTAACCTGTGGTAATGTTGGAATATTTGTGTACATAGAGAATAGTGTACAACATCTATTGCCTGCACCAACCATGGAACTGGGTGATGACACAGCCAAGTATGGTGCCATACATCGGGTTCAAACTGCTGTCTTAATCAGTGTTCCGCTCCATAAACGATTTAATTAGCCTTTTATTATGTTATCAATTGTTACTAATGATCCTTAGCAATAGCCACATGGCCGTGACGGCGTTTACAGAGGAAGCAAATAAAGGTAAACCTTTAGGGGTTAGGTTATACCTACTGAAGGGAACTAATAGTAAATTGGCAGTTGAATAAGTGTTATTATTATGCCTACTCACAGTCGATACTGATAGCGGTTAATATTTAACATGATAGAAATAGGAGACAAAGTCGGGGTAGCCTATAATTAAGACATTCAGGAGTGTCCATCCCTGCAAGTTAAAAGGCCGTACAATAAAATTCTGCATAATGGCACGGCATGTCCCAGTGTGTAATCTTGGTTTCATCAGCCCAGAAAATATTGTTTCTCATGTCTGAGAGGCCTTCAAGCTGTAGAACTACCTCAAGGATGATCAATGGAAACAGGATGCACCTCAGCTCAATTTCGAGTATCATAGCAAATGGTCTGAATACTTATGTAAATAAGGTATTTCTGTTTTTGCAAACATTTCTAAACCTGTTTTTGTTGTGTCATTATGGGGTGTTGTGTGTAGATTGAGGGGAAAAATGTATTAATATATTGTTAGTTACGCTGTAACATAACAATGTGGAAAAAGTGAAGGGGTCTGAATACTTTCTGAATGCACTGTAGATGTGCAGTTGCAATTTATAATGCTGTCAACATTCTAACTATACCCAGTACTAGGCATCTCTGAGGCAGTATTACATTCATGTCTGGACCTTTTCTGTCGGCAGCTTACAATCTGGCCAAGGAGCAGAGACTGAACTTTGGAGACGACATCCCGAGTGCCCTGCGGGTCGCTAAGAAGAAGCGCTGGAATAGCATTGAGGAGAAGCGCATCAACCAGGAGAACAAGCTGCATGCATATCTCACCAAACTTATCCTAGCAGAGAAGGAGAGGTGAGGGAGGGACCGGGAGCTAGGCTTTTGGGCAGATAATCATACTAGTGTATGAGCAAAATGTCTGCACTGATATTCCTACATTTTGGCCCATTCCACCTGACAGCTGGTGTAACTGAGTCAGGTTTGTCGGCCTCTTTGCTCGCACACGCTTTTTCAGTTCTGCCCACACATTTTCTATAGGATTGAGGTCAGGGCTCTGTGATGACAACTCCAATACCTTGACTTTGTTGTCCTTACGCCATTTTCCCACAACTTTTTCGGTCCGAGAACCTTCTAGAGCCACGTACCTCACCACGCACTATCGACCTGGGGTCTAGAACAGGTTTCTAAAGTTTCGTAACTCTAGTTCTGACGGTTCTTTTTTAGCTCGAACAAAGCTAACTAATGTATATCTCAGTGTATGTCTCTACGCACCCCAATGTGTCCCTCCTTCCAAGCTGTGCTTGTGTGTGATTTAGTTTTTCTTTGAAATTTTATGGGAAAAATGACTGATTTACAGTTCATGGGGGTTGCCTAATCACACACATGAAGTTTTGGAAAGATCTGACTTTTTTAACCCTTTGAAACATCCCCTGTGACACCAATTATGGCACTTCCGGTTGGCACAGGAAGCTATAGGTAAACAGATATCCTCATTGGGGTATGCCTTTACAGAATCCTGAGTTTTAAGTGTTTATGTTAAGAACTGACCGATTTACACAGGGTTGAATGCACTATTTATCACAAGCTGCTGGTTGGGTATGGAAAAACACGTTTAGGGTGATTTTAACCACTTCCGGTTGCTTCAGGAAGCTTAGAATCGACACAGGTAGACCTCATAGTATCCTGATGGACTGTCATTGAAGACAGGTTCATAAGGCATTCATAACCCACATAGGCTTCAGGTTGACTTTAGAGGAGCAGGCAATGTATTCCTATGGGGAGAGATGTCGTTGTAATCTGTGAGATCAAAAAAAAACTGTTTTACTGTTAAGGGTTAATGCCACGCGGTCAAGGTTAGGCTTGCACAGATCGGGAGGACCTCAGGAACGTCGTACCTGATGTCGAATTGTGCTTCTCACCCTAACGGTTCTCTCACTGTCACCCAAAAGCAAATGACATTTAGGGCCAGGCTTCATTTTGGGCCTACTTTTTTCACGGTCGCTGCACTCAGAGCGAGCTACGGTCAAGCGGGGCATCTCCTTGAACTCGGAACGGCCTAGAGAATATGGAAATGCCATTGCAGGCTCTGTGTGTCTTTAAGCACCGCACTTTGTCACTCCATCCTTGCTGTGTGTGTGTGTGTGTGTGTGTGAGAGAGCTTTTCTTTGACATCTGTTGGGAGAAATGACTGATTTACAGTTCATGGGGGAAAAGGGGGGAAAAAACAACATAACTTCCAAAGGTTTTCAACCACTTTTCGTGAACATGAGAATATTTCTACCATAAAACTACTACACGATTTTGTGTACTTTACTCAGAAAATATCCTTTTAGTCAGATTTCCAACATTGGTGATTAACATGATTTAATATGACTTTTGTGGCAATTTCTACAGAAACACTACTAAAGGACAGAATGGAGGTATAATTTGTAGAATTTCAACCATGAGATCTTTTTCAATAATAATAGAAATAATTGTATGCATTTTAGTCAGTGACATTGGTGATTAACATTAGGCAATTTCTATCATAAAATTACAACACAACAGAAGTGAAGTGCCATTTGGAGAATTTCAACCTCGGAGATATTTTATAATATTTGAGGAAATCAATTTTACGTATTTTAACAGGCAAAGCATAATTTCCAAAAGATTTCAAACACTTTGGGAAATGCGTGCCTCTAGTGAAATTGCATGTTTGCATAGCGCGCGGAGGTGATCGTGCGGCAGAGTCGATTTCCGCGCTTATAAACGCAAGGTCGTTACAGTATTTTATCAGCAAAACATCATTTCCAAAATATTTCAAACACTTGTTAACATGATGTAATATGACCTTGAGGCAATTTCTACCACAAAACTACTAATGGTAAGGATTGGTTTTGGGGTATTGGTAACTTTTTTGTTATTGAATCTTACCTCGCGGTGCTCCGTTGTATATCCGACGTCAGCATGACAACAAACTAGCTAGCTCTTAGCTCTCTGTTATAGTATAGTTATAGTATAGTTACAGTTCAATGGGAAAAGCAAATCAATTAAGACCTGAAATTGAAATATACTGGCACATCAATCGTCTGTATATGAAATTCATTTGAAAGGGTGAGGTTAAAGATGTTTGTTTTTGTGTGTAGTTCACCACTAATCGGTAGCTAGGTAACGTTAGTTTAATAACCGAAATTTGAGCTAGGCTAGCTGTTAGCTAACGCTTGACTTTGTCATCATGAGATAACGTTACATTAGACATACATGTGGCTAAATCATTGGGTGAAGAGGCGTATTCTGGAGGGGGAGTTCTGTTAGGAGCCGTGACGTTCGTTCTGAACATTAAACAAGCATCGCTAGCGATATGTTTTTGGAGGCGTAATGACCTTATCTTTCATATCCGTGATAACCCATTTTCAAAAAACTAAAATTTAAATTGATACACAGCTTTATAGGGCTGGGGTTCCCACACGACCATATTTCCATCTCACAGCGCTTATTTACGGAAGACAGGGTGGACTACCTGAGCTAATTAGCAATCTGTTTCTCCGTGTGAAGACAGACGCCACAAACGTGTTGTTACTGAAAAATACTGTTCTGTGTTAACCGGTTAAGACCGTGTACAGTAGGTGTGTATTTTTTTGCATTAGTGGAATTATTTTGATGTGATATGAACCTAGAGGGATTTATTTCAAGAACCGTAACGTTACTGCAACTGAGAATCGATTCACGTTTAGATGGCTTCCAGAGCTAATTCTCCCTTTAAATATAACATGTACCTAAGGTCATTGGACAAAGGAGTAACGCTAGGCTAAGTTTAATTCCACTAACGTTAGCATCGTTGCTTAGCTGTGGGATTTGGACGTTGCATTGTAGCAGAAGTTTGACTCAGTAAACCATATCAGCAAACCGATGGGGAAAGTCCACGGTCTTTACCAACGCAACTAGCTAGCTAGCTACCTTGTTTTGTGTAGTGACACAGGGACTGAGGGAGGGCGCAACGTCAGCCATTAGCTAGTTAGCGTAGTTTTGACATACAGTCCTTTCAGTGTGGTCATGGCCAGGTGGTGTGCCTGATAATGACTGGTTTTAATGCGTCTCAACCATTGACTTCAGCATCTTAGTTGCACAACCATATGTTGATGCATAACTAGCTAGCCAGTGAAATGTGAGGGCTCAATGTATGAGTTGCAACAGCACCTCACCACACGCAGCAGCAACTGTTGCTGATGCTGCCTATCTTTCTTTTCTAGTTTGTGAGAAGACAAAGAACAGGGCCATTCTTTCACCTGACAGCTAGCCAGCCGGAGAGACGGGGAACAGGATAGGGAAACAGTGCGCAGCGGGCGCTGCAGAGCCACCAGAGAAGATGGCTAGCAGCCCAGAGAAGAGTTCCACAGCACAGGAGCTGAAGGAGCAGGGCAACCAACTGTTCCTCTGCCGCAAGTACCAGGAAGCTGCCACCTGCTACAGCAAAACCATAGTGAGTAGCAAGCTACTGCTCTTAAGGGGAATGATGATGTAAAATGTCTACACCTTTTCAGATGACTGAAAGTCTATATGATATGAGATATTGACACTGTCCTATTCACCTACTCTGAATAGATGTCAGAATAGAAGTAGCTTGGTCTGATGCACTCTTACAAAAATAGCTTGTGCAATATGTAGGCCTAACGTGCGTGGTTGCACCTGTGTGTGTGTATACATCTTGCCAACAGAACCGTAACCCCTCAGTGGCGGTGTACTACACCAACCGTACTCTGTGCCAAGTGAAGCTGCAAGCAGAACGACAAAGCCCTGGCGGACTGCAAGCACGCGCTGGAACTGGACCCCCATTCTGTCAAAGCCCACTTCTTCCTGTGCCAGTGTCACCTGGAGCTGGAGAACTACAACGAGGCCATCGGCAACCTGCAGAGAGGTCAGGACCAACCCTCAAGGCCAGTTTCCTAGACACAGATTAAGTTTGGGCCTGTATTCACTAAGGGTCCGATTTAGGAAATTACGCCTTTCCTATATACTTTTTAGTAGTTGGTATTCAGAGTAACCTTATTAAGGTGCGTAACAGGCTTTGTAGGCGTGGTTCACTTGCGCACGCCAAATAAGTGTAATTGAACTGCTAGAAACCTTCCCACTGGCTGGCCAACAGATGTTCTCGTGGAGTTTTTATTCAATAGGGTTTTCAGTACATTTGTCTTAATAAGTCATCCCTTTAAATACAGTACACCTTTTCACTTTGGTTTTTGTCAACAGACTCAATAGAATATATTGAGAGAACGGGTTCAGAATATTATGGATCAATGAAGGAAAGATATCTAAATATATGCATATTTGTCTCCGTTTCAACACCAGTTGGTAGATTTTTAAAAAATACTCTGATCTTGTACCTACAAGATCAGAGTATTTTTTTTACATTTAGGGTTAGGAAAGTATTTATGAATCATAAAAAAATAGCTTGGAGAACCTTTCGGCATGAAAGAAAGTAAACAGTGGTTTGATTCATTCTAAAAATTGCCACACTCACTTATTTAACCTGTGGTAATGTTGGAGTATTTGTGTACATAGAGAATAGTGTACAACATCTATTGCCTGCACCAACCATGGAACTGGGTGATGACACAGCCAAGTATGGTGCCATACATCGGGTTCAAACTGCTGTCTTAATCAGTGTTCCGCTCCATAAACGATTTAATTAGCCTTTTATTATGTTATCAATTGTTACTAATGATCCTTAGCAATAGCCACATGGCCGTGACGGCGTTTACAGAGGAAGCAAATAAAGGTAAACCTTTAGGGGTTAGGTTATACCTACTGAAGGGAACTAATAGTAAATTGGCAGTTGAATAAGTGTTATTATTATGCCTACTCACAGTCGATACTGATAGCGGTTAATATTTAACATGATAGAAATAGGAGACAAAGTCGGGGTAGCCTATAATTAAGACATTCAGGAGTGTCCATCCCTGCAAGTTAAAAGGCCGTACAATAAAATTCTGCATAATGGCACGGCATGTCCCAGTGTGTAATCTTGGTTTCATCAGCCCAGAAAATATTGTTTCTCATGTCTGAGAGGCCTTCAAGTTGTAGAACTACCTCAAGGATGATCAATGGAAACAGGATGCACCTCAGCTCAATTTCCAGTATCATAGCAAATGGTCTGAATACTTATGTAAATAAGGTATTTCTGTTTTTGCAAACATTTCTAAACCTGTTTTTGTTGTGTCATTATGGGGTGTTGTGTGTAGATTGAGGGGAAAAATGTATTAATATATTGTTAGTTACGCTGTAACATAACAATGTGGAAAAAGTGAAGGGGTCTGAATACTTTCTGAATGCACTGTAGATGTGCAGTTGCAATTTATAATGCTGTCAACATTCTAACTATACCCAGTACTAGGCATCTCTGAGGCAGTATTACATTCATGTCTGGACCTTTTCTGTCGGCAGCTTACAATCTGGCCAAGGAGCAGAGACTGAACTTTGGAGACGACATCCCGAGTGCCCTGCGGGTCGCTAAGAAGAAGCGCTGGAATAGCATTGAGGAGAAGCGCATCAACCAGGAGAACAAGCTGCATGCATATCTCACCAAACTTATCCTAGCAGAGAAGGAGAGGTGAGGGAGGGACCGGGAGCTAGGCTTTTGGGCAGATAATCATACTAGTGTATGAGCAAAATGTCTGCACTGATATTCCTACATTTTGGCCCATTCCACCTGACAGCTGGTGTAACTGAGTCAGGTTTGTCGGCCTCTTTGCTCGCACACGCTTTTTCAGTTCTGCCCACACATTTTCTATAGGATTGAGGTCAGGGCTCTGTGATGACAACTCCAATACCTTGACTTTGTTGTCCTTACGCCATTTTCCCACAACTTTTTCGGTCCGAGAACCTTCTAGAGCCACGTACCTCACCACGCACTATCGACCTGGGGTCTAGAACAGGTTTCTAAAGTTTCGTAACTCTAGTTCTGACGGTTCTTTTTTAGCTCGAACAAAGCTAACTAATGTATATCTCAGTGTATGTCTCTACGCACCCCAATGTGTCCCTCCTTCCAAGCTGTGCTTGTGTGTGATTTAGTTTTTCTTTGAAATTTTATGGGAAAAATGACATTTACAGTTCATGGGGGTTGCCTAATCACACACATGAAGTTTTGGAAAGATCTGACTTTTTAACCCTTTGAAACATCCCCTGTGACACCAATTATGGCACTTCCGGTTGGCACAGGAAGCTATAGGTAAACACATATCCTCATTGGGGTATGCCTTTACAGAATCCTGAGTTTTAAGTGTTTATGTTAAGAACTGACCGATTTACACAGGGTTGAATGCACTATTTAAATGTGAGGGCTCAATGTATGAGTTGCAACAGCACCTCACCACACGCAGCAGCAACTGTTGCTGATGCTGCCTATCTTTCTTTTCTAGTTTGTGAGAAGACAAAGAACAGGGCCATTCTTTCACCTGACAGCTAGCCAGCCGGAGAGACGGGGAACAGGATAGGGAAACAGTGCCCAGCGGGCGCTGCAGAGCCACCAGAGAAGATGGCTAGCAGCCCAGAGAAGAGTTCCACAGCACAGGAGCTGAAGGAGCAGGGCAACCAACTGTTCCTCTGCCGCAAGTACCAGGAAGCTGCCACCTGCTACAGCAAAACCATAGTGAGTAGCAAGCTACTGCTCTTAAGGGGAATGATGATGTAAAATGTCTACACCTTTTCAGATGACTGAAAGTCTATATGATATGAGATATTGACACTGTCCTATTCACCTACTCTGAATAGATGTCAGAATAGAAGTAGCTTGGTCTGATGCACTCTTACAAAAATAGCTTGTGCAATATGTAACGTGCGTGGTTGCACCTGTGTGTGTGTGTATACATCTTGCCAACAGAACCGTAACCCCTCAGTGGCGGTGTACTACACCAACCGTACTCTGTGCCAAGTGAAGCTGCAAGCAGAACGACAAAGCCCTGGCGGACTGCAAGCACGCGCTGGAACTGGACCCCCATTCTGTCAAAGCCCACTTCTTCCTGTGCCAGTGTCACCTGGAGCTGGAGAACTACAACGAGGCCATCGGCAACCTGCAGAGAGGTCAGGACCAACCCTCAAGGCCAGTTTCCTAGACACAGATTAAGTTTGGGCCTGTATTCACTAAGGGTCCGATTTAGGAAATTACGCCTTTCCTATATACTTTTTAGTAGTTGGTATTCAGAGTAACCTTATTAAGGTGCGTAACAGGCTTTGTAGGCGTGGTTCACTTGCGCACGCCAAATAAGTGTAATTGAACTGCTAGAAACCTTCCCACTGGCTGGCCAACAGATGTTCTCGTGGAGTTTTTATTCAATAGGGTTTTCAGTACATTTGTCTTAATAAGTCATCCCTTTAAATACAGTACACCTTTTCACTTTGGTTTTTGTCAACAGACTCAATAGAATATATTGAGAGAACGGGTTCAGAATATTATGGATCAATGAAGGAAAGATATCTAAATATATGCATATTTGTCTCCGTTTCAACACCAGTTGGTAGATTTTTAAAAAATACTCTGATCTTGTACCTACAAGATCAGAGTATTTTTTTTACATTTAGGGTTAGGAAAGTATTTATGAATCATAAAAAAATAGCTTGGAGAACCTTTCGGCATGAAAGAAAGTAAACAGTGGTTTGATTCATTCTAAAAATTGCCACACTCACTTATTTAACCTGTGGTAATGTTGGAGTATTTGTGTACATAGAGAATAGTGTACAACATCTATTGCCTGCACCAACCATGGAACTGGGTGATGACACAGCCAAGTATGGTGCCATACATCGGGTTCAAACTGCTGTCTTAATCAGTGTTCCGCTCCATAAACGATTTAATTAGCCTTTTATTATGTTATCAATTGTTACTAATGATCCTTAGCAATAGCCACATGGCCGTGACGGCGTTTACAGAGGAAGCAAATAAAGGTAAACCTTTAGGGGTTAGGTTATACCTACTGAAGGGAACTAATAGTAAATTGGCAGTTGAATAAGTGTTATTATTATGCCTACTCACAGTCGATACTGATAGCGGTTAATATTTAACATGATAGAAATAGGAGACAAAGTCGGGGTAGCCTATAATTAAGACATTCAGGAGTGTCCATCCCTGCAAGTTAAAAGGCCGTACAATAAAATTCTGCATAATGGCACGGCATGTCCCAGTGTGTAATCTTGGTTTCATCAGCCCAGAAAATATTGTTTCTCATGTCTGAGAGGCCTTCAAGTTGTAGAACTACCTCAAGGATGATCAATGGAAACAGGATGCACCTCAGCTCAATTTCCAGTATCATAGCAAATGGTCTGAATACTTATGTAAATAAGGTATTTCTGTTTTTGCAAACATTTCTAAACCTGTTTTTGTTGTGTCATTATGGGGTGTTGTGTGTAGATTGAGGGGAAAAATGTATTAATATATTGTTAGTTACGCTGTAACATAACAATGTGGAAAAAGTGAAGGGGTCTGAATACTTTCTGAATGCACTGTAGATGTGCAGTTGCAATTTATAATGCTGTCAACATTCTAACTATACCCAGTACTAGGCATCTCTGAGGCAGTATTACATTCATGTCTGGACCTTTTCTGTCGGCAGCTTACAATCTGGCCAAGGAGCAGAGACTGAACTTTGGAGACGACATCCCGAGTGCCCTGCGGGTCGCTAAGAAGAAGCGCTGGAATAGCATTGAGGAGAAGCGCATCAACCAGGAGAACAAGCTGCATGCATATCTCACCAAACTTATCCTAGCAGAGAAGGAGAGGTGAGGGAGGGACCGGGAGCTAGGCTTTTGGGCAGATAATCATACTAGTGTATGAGCAAAATGTCTGCACTGATATTCCTACATTTTGGCCCATTCCACCTGACAGCTGGTGTAACTGAGTCAGGTTTGTCGGCCTCTTTGCTCGCACACGCTTTTTCAGTTCTGCCCACACATTTTCTATAGGATTGAGGTCAGGGCTCTGTGATGACAACTCCAATACCTTGACTTTGTTGTCCTTACGCCATTTTCCCACAACTTTTTCGGTCCGAGAACCTTCTAGAGCCACGTACCTCACCACGCACTATCGACCTGGGGTCTAGAACAGGTTTCTAAAGTTTCGTAACTCTAGTTCTGACGGTTCTTTTTTAGCTCGAACAAAGCTAACTAATGTATATCTCAGTGTATGTCTCTACGCACCCCAATGTGTCCCTCCTTCCAAGCTGTGCTTGTGTGTGATTTAGTTTTTCTTTGAAATTTTATGGGAAAAATGACATTTACAGTTCATGGGGGTTGCCTAATCACACACATGAAGTTTTGGAAAGATCTGACTTTTTAACCCTTTGAAACATCCCCTGTGACACCAATTATGGCACTTCCGGTTGGCACAGGAAGCTATAGGTAAACACATATCCTCATTGGGGTATGCCTTTACAGAATCCTGAGTTTTAAGTGTTTATGTTAAGAACTGACCGATTTACACAGGGTTGAATGCACTATTTAAATGTGAGGGCTCAATGTATGAGTTGCAACAGCACCTCACCACACGCAGCAGCAACTGTTGCTGATGCTGCCTATCTTTCTTTTCTAGTTTGTGAGAAGACAAAGAACAGGGCCATTCTTTCACCTGACAGCTAGCCAGCCGGAGAGACGGGGAACAGGATAGGGAAACAGTGCCCAGCGGGCGCTGCAGAGCCACCAGAGAAGATGGCTAGCAGCCCAGAGAAGAGTTCCACAGCACAGGAGCTGAAGGAGCAGGGCAACCAACTGTTCCTCTGCCGCAAGTACCAGGAAGCTGCCACCTGCTACAGCAAAACCATAGTGAGTAGCAAGCTACTGCTCTTAAGGGGAATGATGATGTAAAATGTCTACACCTTTTCAGATGACTGAAAGTCTATATGATATGAGATATTGACACTGTCCTATTCACCTACTCTGAATAGATGTCAGAATAGAAGTAGCTTGGTCTGATGCACTCTTACAAAAATAGCTTGTGCAATATGTAACGTGCGTGGTTGCACCTGTGTGTGTGTGTATACATCTTGCCAACAGAACCGTAACCCCTCAGTGGCGGTGTACTACACCAACCGTACTCTGTGCCAAGTGAAGCTGCAAGCAGAACGACAAAGCCCTGGCGGACTGCAAGCACGCGCTGGAACTGGACCCCCATTCTGTCAAAGCCCACTTCTTCCTGTGCCAGTGTCACCTGGAGCTGGAGAACTACAACGAGGCCATCGGCAACCTGCAGAGAGGTCAGGACCAACCCTCAAGGCCAGTTTCCTAGACACAGATTAAGTTTGGGCCTGTATTCACTAAGGGTCCGATTTCGGAAATTACGCCTTTCCTATATACTTTTTAGTAGTTGGTATTCAGAGTAACCTTATTAAGGTGCGTAACAGGCTTTGTAGGCGTGGTTCACTTGCGCACGCCAAATAAGTGTAATTGAACTGCTAGAAACCTTCCCACTGGCTGGCCAACAGATGTTCTCGTGGAGTTTTTATTCAATAGGGTTTTCAGTACATTTGTCTTAATAAGTCATCCCTTTAAATACAGTACACCTTTTCACTTTGGTTTTTGTCAACAGACTCAATAGAATATATTGAGAGAACGGGTTCAGAATATTATGGATCAATGAAGGAAAGATATCTAAATATATGCATATTTGTCTCCGTTTCAACACCAGTTGGTAGATTTTTAAAAAATACTCTGATCTTGTACCTACAAGATCAGAGTATTTTTTTTACATTTAGGGTTAGGAAAGTATTTATGAATCATAAAAAAATAGCTTGGAGAACCTTTCGGCATGAAAGAAAGTAAACAGTGGTTTGATTCATTCTAAAAATTGCCACACTCACTTATTTAACCTGTGGTAATGTTGGAGTATTTGTGTACATAGAGAATAGTGTACAACATCTATTGCCTGCACCAACCATGGAACTGGGTGATGACACAGCCAAGTATGGTGCCATACATCGGGTTCAAACTGCTGTCTTAATCAGTGTTCCGCTCCATAAACGATTTAATTAGCCTTTTATTATGTTATCAATTGTTACTAATGATCCTTAGCAATAGCCACATGGCCGTGACGGCGTTTACAGAGGAAGCAAATAAAGGTAAACCTTTAGGGGTTAGGTTATACCTACTGAAGGGAACTAATAGTAAATTGGCAGTTGAATAAGTGTTATTATTATGCCTACTCACAGTCGATACTGATAGCGGTTAATATTTAACATGATAGAAATAGGAGACAAAGTCGGGGTAGCCTATAATTAAGACATTCAGGAGTGTCCATCCCTGCAAGTTAAAAGGCCGTACAATAAAATTCTGCATAATGGCAGGGCATGTCCCAGTGTGTAATCTTGGTTTCATCAGCCCAGAAAATATTGTTTCTCATGTCTGAGAGGCCTTCAAGTTGTAGAACTACCTCAAGGATGATCAATGGAAACAGGATGCACCTCAGCTCAATTTCCAGTATCATAGCAAATGGTCTGAATACTTATGTAAATAAGGTATTTCTGTTTTTGCAAACATTTCTAAACCTGTTTTTGTTGTGTCATTATGGGGTGTTGTGTGTAGATTGAGGGGAAAAATGTATTAATATATTGTTAGTTACGCTGTAACATAACAATGTGGAAAAAGTGAAGGGGTCTGAATACTTTCTGAATGCACTGTAGATGTGCAGTTGCAATTTATAATGCTGTCAACATTCTAACTATACCCAGTACTAGGCATCTCTGAGGCAGTATTACATTCATGTCTGGACCTTTTCTGTCGGCAGCTTACAATCTGGCCAAGGAGCAGAGACTGAACTTTGGAGACGACATCCCGAGTGCCCTGCGGGTCGCTAAGAAGAAGCGCTGGAATAGCATTGAGGAGAAGCGCATCAACCAGGAGAACAAGCTGCATGCATATCTCACCAAACTTATCCTAGCAGAGAAGGAGAGGTGAGGGAGGGACCGGGAGCTAGGCTTTTGGGCAGATAATCATACTAGTGTATGAGCAAAATGTCTGCACTGATATTCCTACATTTTGGCCCATTCCACCTGACAGCTGGTGTAACTGAGTCAGGTTTGTCGGCCTCTTTGCTCGCACACGCTTTTTCAGTTCTGCCCACACATTTTCTATAGGATTGAGGTCAGGGCTCTGTGATGACAACTCCCAATACCTTGACTTTGTTGTCCTTACGCCATTTTCCCACAACTTTTTCGGTCCGAGAACCTTCTAGAGCCACGTACCTCACCACGCACTATCGACCTGGGGTCTAGAACAGGTTTCTAAAGTTTCGTAACTCTAGTTCTGACGGTTATTTTTTAGCTCGAACAAAGCTAACTAATGTATATCTCAGTGTATGTCTCTACGCACCCCAATGTGTCCCTCCTTCCAAGCTGTGCTTGTGTGTGATTTAGTTTTTCTTTGAAATTTTATGGGAAAAATGACATTTACAGTTCATGGGGGTTGCCTAATCACACACATGAAGTTTTGGAAAGATCTGACTTTTTAACCCTTTGAAACATCCCCTGTGACACCAATTATGGCACTTCCGGTTGGCACAGGAAGCTATAGGTAAACACATATCCTCATTGGGGTATGCCTTTACAGAATCCTGAGTTTTAAGTGTTTATGTTAAGAACTGACCGATTTACACAGGGTTGAATGCACTATTTAAATGTGAGGGCTCAATGTATGAGTTGCAACAGCACCTCACCACACGCAGCAGCAACTGTTGCTGATGCTGCCTATCTTTCTTTTCTAGTTTGTGAGAAGACAAAGAACAGGGCCATTCTTTCACCTGACAGCTAGCCAGCCGGAGAGACGGGGAACAGGATAGGGAAACAGTGCCCAGCGGGCGCTGCAGAGCCACCAGAGAAGATGGCTAGCAGCCCAGAGAAGAGTTCCACAGCACAGGAGCTGAAGGAGCAGGGCAACCAACTGTTCCTCTGCCGCAAGTACCAGGAAGCTGCCACCTGCTACAGCAAAACCATAGTGAGTAGCAAGCTACTGCTCTTAAGGGGAATGATGATGTAAAATGTGTACACCTTTTCAGATGACTGAAAGTCTATATGATATGAGATATTGACACTGTCCTATTCACCTACTCTGAATAGATGTCAGAATAGAAGTAGCTTGGTCTGATGCACTCTTACAAAAATAGCTTGTGCAATATGTAACGTGCGTGGTTGCACCTGTGTGTGTGTGTGTATACATCTTGCCAACAGAACCGTAACCCCTCAGTGGCGGTGTACTACACCAACCGTACTCTGTGCCAAGTGAAGCTGCAAGCAGAACGACAAAGCCCTGGCGGACTGCAAGCACGCGCTGGAACTGGACCCCCATTCTGTCAAAGCCCACTTCTTCCTGTGCCAGTGTCACCTGGAGCTGGAGAACTACAACGAGGCCATCGGCAACCTGCAGAGAGGTCAGGACCAACCCTCAAGGCCAGTTTCCTAGACACAGATTAAGTTTGGGCCTGTATTCACTAAGGGTCCGATTTAGGAAATTACGCCTTTCCTATATACTTTTTAGTAGTTGGTATTCAGAGTAACCTTATTAAGGTGCGTAACAGGCTTTGTAGGCGTGGTTCACTTGCGCACGCCAAATAAGTGTAATTGAACTGCTAGAAACCTTCCCACTGGCTGGCCAACAGATGTTCTCGTGGAGTTTTTATTCAATAGGGTTTTCAGTACATTTGTCTTAATAAGTCATCCCTTTAAATACAGTACACCTTTTCACTTTGGTTTTTGTCAACAGACTCAATAGAATATATTGAGAGAACGGGTTCAGAATATTATGGATCAATGAAGGAAAGATATCTAAATATATGCATATTTGTCTCCGTTTCAACACCAGTTGGTAGATTTTTTAAAAATACTCTGATCTTGTACCTACAAGATCAGAGTATTTTTTTTACATTTAGGGTTAGGAAAGTATTTATGAATCATAAAAAAATAGCTTGGAGAACCTTTCGGCATGAAAGAAAGTAAACAGTGGTTTGATTCATTCTAAAAATTGCCACACTCACTTATTTAACCTGTGGTAATGTTGGAGTATTTGTGTACATAGAGAATAGTGTACAACATCTATTGCCTGCACCAACCATGGAACTGGGTGATGACACAGCCAAGTATGGTGCCATACATCGGGTTCAAACTGCTGTCTTAATCAGTGTTCCGCTCCATAAACGATTTAATTAGCCTTTTATTATGTTATCAATTGTTACTAATGATCCTTAGCAATAGCCACATGGCCGTGACGGCGTTTACAGAGGAAGCAAATAAAGGTAAACCTTTAGGGGTTAGGTTATACCTACTGAAGGGAACTAATAGTAAATTGGCAGTTGAATAAGTGTTATTATTATGCCTACTCACAGTCGATACTGATAGCGGTTAATATTTAACATGATAGAAATAGGAGACAAAGTCGGGGTAGCCTATAATTAAGACATTCAGGAGTGTCCATCCCTGCAAGTTAAAAGGCCGTACAATAAAATTCTGCATAATGGCAGGGCATGTCCCAGTGTGTAATCTTGGTTTCATCAGCCCAGAAAATATTGTTTCTCATGTCTGAGAGGCCTTCAAGTTGTAGAACTACCTCAAGGATGATCAATGGAAACAGGATGCACCTCAGCTCAATTTCCAGTATCATAGCAAATGGTCTGAATACTTATGTAAATAAGGTATTTCTGTTTTTGCAAACATTTCTAAACCTGTTTTTGTTGTGTCATTATGGGGTGTTGTGTGTAGATTGAGGGGAAAAATGTATTAATATATTGTTAGTTACGCTGTAACATAACAATGTGGAAAAAGTGAAGGGGTCTGAATACTTTCTGAATGCACTGTAGATGTGCAGTTGCAATTTATAATGCTGTCAACATTCTAACTATACCCAGTACTAGGCATCTCTGAGGCAGTATTACATTCATGTCTGGACCTTTTCTGTCGGCAGCTTACAATCTGGCCAAGGAGCAGAGACTGAACTTTGGAGACGACATCCCGAGTGCCCTGCGGGTCGCTAAGAAGAAGCGCTGGAATAGCATTGAGGAGAAGCGCATCAACCAGGAGAACAAGCTGCATGCATATCTCACCAAACTTATCCTAGCAGAGAAGGAGAGGTGAGGGAGGGACCGGGAGCTAGGCTTTTGGGCAGATAATCATACTAGTGTATGAGCAAAATGTCTGCACTGATATTCCTACATTTTGGCCCATTCCACCTGACAGCTGGTGTAACTGAGTCAGGTTTGTCGGCCTCTTTGCTCGCACACGCTTTTTCAGTTCTGCCCACACATTTTCTATAGGATTGAGGTCAGGGCTCTGTGATGACAACTCCCAATACCTTGACTTTGTTGTCCTTACGCCATTTTCCCACAACTTTTTCGGTCCGAGAACCTTCTAGAGCCACGTACCTCACCACGCACTATCGACCTGGGGTCTAGAACAGGTTTCTAAAGTTTCGTAACTCTAGTTCTGACGGTTCTTTTTTAGCTCGAACAAAGCTAACTAATGTATATCTCAGTGTATGTCTCTACGCACCCCAATGTGTCCCTCCTTCCAAGCTGTGCTTGTGTGTGATTTAGTTTTTCTTTGAAATTTTATGGGAAAAATGACATTTACAGTTCATGGGGGTTGCCTAATCACACACATGAAGTTTTGGAAAGATCTGACTTTTTAACCCTTTGAAACATCCCCTGTGACACCAATTATGGCACTTCCGGTTGGCACAGGAAGCTATAGGTAAACACATATCCTCATTGGGGTATGCCTTTACAGAATCCTGAGTTTTAAGTGTTTATGTTAAGAACTGACCGATTTACACAGGGTTGAATGCACTATTTAAATGTGAGGGCTCAATGTATGAGTTGCAACAGCACCTCACCACACGCAGCAGCAACTGTTGCTGATGCTGCCTATCTTTCTTTTCTAGTTTGTGAGAAGACAAAGAACAGGGCCATTCTTTCACCTGACAGCTAGCCAGCCGGAGAGACGGGGAACAGGATAGGGAAACAGTGCCCAGCGGGCGCTGCAGAGCCACCAGAGAAGATGGCTAGCAGCCCAGAGAAGAGTTCCACAGCACAGGAGCTGAAGGAGCAGGGCAACCAACTGTTCCTCTGCTGCAAGTACCAGGAAGCTGCCACCTGCTACAGCAAAACCATAGTGAGTAGCAAGCTACTGCTCTTAAGGGGAATGATGATGTAAAATGTCTACACCTTTTCAGATGACTGAAAGTCTATATGATATGAGATATTGACACTGTCCTATTCACCTACTCTGAATAGATGTCAGAATAGAAGTAGCTTGGTCTGATGCACTCTTACAAAAATAGCTTGTGCAATATGTAACGTGCGTGGTTGCACCTGTGTGTGTGTGTGTATACATCTTGCCAACAGAACCGTAACCCCTCAGTGGCGGTGTACTACACCAACCGTACTCTGTGCCAAGTGAAGCTGCAAGCAGAACGACAAAGCCCTGGCGGACTGCAAGCACGCGCTGGAACTGGACCCCCATTCTGTCAAAGCCCACTTCTTCCTGTGCCAGTGTCACCTGGAGCTGGAGAACTACAACGAGGCCATCGGCAACCTGCAGAGAGGTCAGGACCAACCCTCAAGGCCAGTTTCCTAGACACAGATTAAGTTTGGGCCTGTATTCACTAAGGGTCCGATTTAGGAAATTACGCCTTTCCTATATACTTTTTAGTAGTTGGTATTCAGAGTAACCTTATTAAGGTGCGTAACAGGCTTTGTAGGCGTGGTTCACTTGCGCACGCCAAATAAGTGTAATTGAACTGCTAGAAACCTTCCCACTGGCTGGCCAACAGATGTTCTCGTGGAGTTTTTATTCAATAGGGTTTTCAGTACATTTGTCTTAATAAGTCATCCCTTTAAATACAGTACACCTTTTCACTTTGGTTTTTGTCAACAGACTCAATAGAATATATTGAGAGAACGGGTTCAGAATATTATGGATCAATGAAGGAAAGATATCTAAATATATGCATATTTGTCTCCGTTTCAACACCAGTTGGTAGATTTTTAAAAAATACTCTGATCTTGTACCTACAAGATCAGAGTATTTTTTTTACATTTAGGGTTAGGAAAGTATTTATGAATCATAAAAAAATAGCTTGGAGAACCTTTCGGCATGAAAGAAAGTAAACAGTGGTTTGATTCATTCTAAAAATTGCCACACTCACTTATTTAACCTGTGGTAATGTTGGAGTATTTGTGTACATAGAGAATAGTGTACAACATCTATTGCCTGCACCAACCATGGAACTGGGTGATGACACAGCCAAGTATGGTGCCATACATCGGGTTCAAACTGCTGTCTTAATCAGTGTTCCGCTCCATAAACGATTTAATTAGCCTTTTATTATGTTATCAATTGTTACTAATGATCCTTAGCAATAGCCACATGGCCGTGACGGCGTTTACAGAGGAAGCAAATAAAGGTAAACCTTTAGGGGTTAGGTTATACCTACTGAAGGGAACTAATAGTAAATTGGCAGTTGAATAAGTGTTATTATTATGCCTACTCACAGTCGATACTGATAGCGGTTAATATTTAACATGATAGAAATAGGAGACAAAGTCGGGGTAGCCTATAATTAAGACATTCAGGAGTGTCCATCCCTGCAAGTTAAAAGGCCGTACAATAAAATTCTGCATAATGGCACGGCATGTCCCAGTGTGTAATCTTGGTTTCATCAGCCAAGAAAATATTGTTTCTCATGTCTGAGAGGCCTTCAAGTTGTAGAACTACCTCAAGGATGATCAATGGAAACAGGATGCACCTCAGCTCAATTTCCAGTATCATAGCAAATGGTCTGAATACTTATGTAAATAAGGTATTTCTGTTTTTGCAAACATTTCTAAACCTGTTTTTGTTGTGTCATTATGGGGTGTTGTGTGTAGATTGAGGGGAAAAATGTATTAATATATTGTTAGTTACGCTGTAACATAACAATGTGGAAAAAGTGAAGGGGTCTGAATACTTTCTGAATGCACTGTAGATGTGCAGTTGCAATTTATAATGCTGTCAACATTCTAACTATACCCAGTACTAGGCATCTCTGAGGCAGTATTACATTCATGTCTGGACCTTTTCTGTCGGCAGCTTACAATCTGGCCAAGGAGCAGAGACTGAACTTTGGAGACGACATCCCGAGTGCCCTGCGGGTCGCTAAGAAGAAGCGCTGGAATAGCATTGAGGAGAAGCGCATCAACCAGGAGAACAAGCTGCATGCATATCTCACCAAACTTATCCTAGCAGAGAAGGAGAGGTGAGGGAGGGACCGGGAGCTAGGCTTTTGGGCAGATAATCATACTAGTGTATGAGCAAAATGTCTGCACTGATATTCCTACATTTTGGCCCATTCCACCTGACAGCTGGTGTAACTGAGTCAGGTTTGTCGGCCTCTTTGCTCGCACACGCTTTTTCAGTTCTGCCCACACATTTTCTATAGGATTGAGGTCAGGGCTCTGTGATGACAACTCCAATACCTTGACTTTGTTGTCCTTACGCCATTTTCCCACAACTTTTTCGGTCCGAGAACCTTCTAGAGCCACGTACCTCACCACGCACTATCGACCTGGGGTCTAGAACAGGTTTCTAAAGTTTCGTAACTCTAGTTCTGACGGTTCTTTTTTAGCTCGAACAAAGCTAACTAATGTATATCTCAGTGTATGTCTCTACGCACCCCAATGTGTCCCTCCTTCCAAGCTGTGCTTGTGTGTGATTTAGTTTTTCTTTGAAATTTTATGGGAAAAATGACATTTACAGTTCATGGGGGTTGCCTAATCACACACATGAAGTTTTGGAAAGATCTGACTTTTTAACCCTTTGAAACATCCCCTGTGACACCAATTATGGCACTTCCGGTTGGCACAGGAAGCTATAGGTAAACACATATCCTCATTGGGGTATGCCTTTACAGAATCCTGAGTTTTAAGTGTTTATGTTAAGAACTGACCGATTTACACAGGGTTGAATGCACTATTTAAATGTGAGGGCTCAATGTATGAGTTGCAACAGCACCTCACCACACGCAGCAGCAACTGTTGCTGATGCTGCCTATCTTTCTTTTCTAGTTTGTGAGAAGACAAAGAACAGGGCCATTCTTTCACCTGACAGCTAGCCAGCCGGAGAGACGGGGAACAGGATAGGGAAACAGTGCCCAGCGGGCGCTGCAGAGCCACCAGAGAAGATGGCTAGCAGCCCAGAGAAGAGTTCCACAGCACAGGAGCTGAAGGAGCAGGGCAACCAACTGTTCCTCTGCCGCAAGTACCAGGAAGCTGCCACCTGCTACAGCAAAACCATAGTGAGTAGCAAGCTACTGCTCTTAAGGGGAATGATGATGTAAAATGTCTACACCTTTTCAGATGACTGAAAGTCTATATGATATGAGATATTGACACTGTCCTATTCACCTACTCTGAATAGATGTCAGAATAGAAGTAGCTTGGTCTGATGCACTCTTACAAAAATAGCTTGTGCAATATGTAACGTGCGTGGTTGCACCTGTGTGTGTGTGTGTATACATCTTGCCAACAGAACCGTAACCCCTCAGTGGCGGTGTACTACACCAACCGTACTCTGTGCCAAGTGAAGCTGCAAGCAGAACGACAAAGCCCTGGCGGACTGCAAGCACGCGCTGGAACTGGACCCCCATTCTGTCAAAGCCCACTTCTTCCTGTGCCAGTGTCACCTGGAGCTGGAGAACTACAACGAGGCCATCGGCAACCTGCAGAGAGGTCAGGACCAACCCTCAAGGCCAGTTTCCTAGACACAGATTAAGTTTGGGCCTGTATTCACTAAGGGTCCGATTTAGGAAATTACGCCTTTCCTATATACTTTTTAGTAGTTGGTATTCAGAGTAACCTTATTAAGGTGCGTAACAGGCTTTGTAGGCGTGGTTCACTTGCGCACGCCAAATAAGTGTAATTGAACTGCTAGAAACCTTCCCACTGGCTGGCCAACAGATGTTCTCGTGGAGTTTTTATTCAATAGGGTTTTCAGTACATTTGTCTTAATAAGTCATCCCTTTAAATACAGTACACCTTTTCACTTTGGTTTTTGTCAACAGACTCAATAGAATATATTGAGAGAACGGGTTCAGAATATTATGGATCAATGAAGGAAAGATATCTAAATATATGCATATTTGTCTCCGTTTCAACACCAGTTGGTAGATTTTTAAAAAATACTCTGATCTTGTACCTACAAGATCAGAGTATTTTTTTTACATTTAGGGTTAGGAAAGTATTTATGAATCATAAAAAAATAGCTTGGAGAACCTTTCGGCATGAAAGAAAGTAAACAGTGGTTTGATTCATTCTAAAAATTGCCACACTCACTTATTTAACCTGTGGTAATGTTGGAGTATTTGTGTACATAGAGAATAGTGTACAACATCTATTGCCTGCACCAACCATGGAACTGGGTGATGACACAGCCAAGTATGGTGCCATACATCGGGTTCAAACTGCTGTCTTAATCAGTGTTCCGCTCCATAAACGATTTAATTAGCCTTTTATTATGTTATCAATTGTTACTAATGATCCTTAGCAATAGCCACATGGCCGTGACGGCGTTTACAGAGGAAGCAAATAAAGGTAAACCTTTAGGGGTTAGGTTATACCTACTGAAGGGAACTAATAGTAAATTGGCAGTTGAATAAGTGTTATTATTATGCCTACTCACAGTCGATACTGATAGCGGTTAATATTTAACATGATAGAAATAGGAGACAAAGTCGGGGTAGCCTATAATTAAGACATTCAGGAGTGTCCATCCCTGCAAGTTAAAAGGCCGTACAATAAAATTCTGCATAATGGCACGGCATGTCCCAGTGTGTAATCTTGGTTTCATCAGCCCAGAAAATATTGTTTCTCATGTCTGAGAGGCCTTCAAGTTGTAGAACTACCTCAAGGATGATCAATGGAAACAGGATGCACCTCAGCTCAATTTCCAGTATCATAGCAAATGGTCTGAATACTTATGTAAATAAGGTATTTCTGTTTTTGCAAACATTTCTAAACCTGTTTTTGTTGTGTCATTATGGGGTGTTGTGTGTAGATTGAGGGGAAAAATGTATTAATATATTGTTAGTTACGCTGTAACATAACAATGTGGAAAAAGTGAAGGGGTCTGAATACTTTCTGAATGCACTGTAGATGTGCAGTTGCAATTTATAATGCTGTCAACATTCTAACTATACCCAGTACTAGGCATCTCTGAGGCAGTATTACATTCATGTCTGGACCTTTTCTGTCGGCAGCTTACAATCTGGCCAAGGAGCAGAGACTGAACTTTGGAGACGACATCCCGAGTGCCCTGCGGGTCGCTAAGAAGAAGCGCTGGAATAGCATTGAGGAGAAGCGCATCAACCAGGAGAACAAGCTGCATGCATATCTCACCAAACTTATCCTAGCAGAGAAGGAGAGGTGAGGGAGGGACCGGGAGCTAGGCTTTTGGGCAGATAATCATACTAGTGTATGAGCAAAATGTCTGCACTGATATTCCTACATTTTGGCCCATTCCACCTGACAGCTGGTGTAACTGAGTCAGGTTTGTCGGCCTCTTTGCTCGCACACGCTTTTTCAGTTCTGCCCACACATTTTCTATAGGATTGAGGTCAGGGCTCTGTGATGACAACTCCAATACCTTGACTTTGTTGTCCTTACGCCATTTTCCCACAACTTTTTCGGTCCGAGAACCTTCTAGAGCCACGTACCTCACCACGCACTATCGACCTGGGGTCTAGAACAGGTTTCTAAAGTTTCGTAACTCTAGTTCTGACGGTTCTTTTTTAGCTCGAACAAAGCTAACTAATGTATATCTCAGTGTATGTCTCTACGCACCCCAATGTGTCCCTCCTTCCAAGCTGTGCTTGTGTGTGATTTAGTTTTTCTTTGAAATTTTATGGGAAAAATGACATTTACAGTTCATGGGGGTTGCCTAATCACACACATGAAGTTTTGGAAAGATCTGACTTTTTAACCCTTTGAAACATCCCCTGTGACACCAATTATGGCACTTCCGGTTGGCACAGGAAGCTATAGGTAAACACATATCCTCATTGGGGTATGCCTTTACAGAATCCTGAGTTTTAAGTGTTTATGTTAAGAACTGACCGATTTACACAGGGTTGAATGCACTATTTAAATGTGAGGGCTCAATGTATGAGTTGCAACAGCACCTCACCACACGCAGCAGCAACTGTTGCTGATGCTGCCTATCTTTCTTTTCTAGTTTGTGAGAAGACAAAGAACAGGGCCATTCTTTCACCTGACAGCTAGCCAGCCGGAGAGACGGGGAACAGGATAGGGAAACAGTGCCCAGCGGGCGCTGCAGAGCCACCAGAGAAGATGGCTAGCAGCCCAGAGAAGAGTTCCACAGCACAGGAGCTGAAGGAGCAGGGCAACCAACTGTTCCTCTGCCGCAAGTACCAGGAAGCTGCCACCTGCTACAGCAAAACCATAGTGAGTAGCAAGCTACTGCTCTTAAGGGGAATGATGATGTAAAATGTCTACACCTTTTCAGATGACTGAAAGTCTATATGATATGAGATATTGACACTGTCCTATTCACCTACTCTGAATAGATGTCAGAATAGAAGTAGCTTGGTCTGATGCACTCTTACAAAAATAGCTTGTGCAATATGTAACGTGCGTGGTTGCACCTGTGTGTGTGTGTATACATCTTGCCAACAGAACCGTAACCCCTCAGTGGCGGTGTACTACACCAACCGTACTCTGTGCCAAGTGAAGCTGCAAGCAGAACGACAAAGCCCTGGCGGACTGCAAGCACGCGCTGGAACTGGACCCCCATTCTGTCAAAGCCCACTTCTTCCTGTGCCAGTGTCACCTGGAGCTGGAGAACTACAACGAGGCCATCGGCAACCTGCAGAGAGGTCAGGACCAACCCTCAAGGCCAGTTTCCTAGACACAGATTAAGTTTGGGCCTGTATTCACTAAGGGTCCGATTTAGGAAATTACGCCTTTCCTATATACTTTTTAGTAGTTGGTATTCAGAGTAACCTTATTAAGGTGCGTAACAGGCTTTGTAGGCGTGGTTCACTTGCGCACGCCAAATAAGTGTAATTGAACTGCTAGAAACCTTCCCACTGGCTGGCCAACAGATGTTCTCGTGGAGTTTTTATTCAATAGGGTTTTCAGTACATTTGTCTTAATAAGTCATCCCTTTAAATACAGTACACCTTTTCACTTTGGTTTTTGTCAACAGACTCAATAGAATATATTGAGAGAACGGGTTCAGAATATTATGGATCAATGAAGGAAAGATATCTAAATATATGCATATTTGTCTCCGTTTCAACACCAGTTGGTAGATTTTTAAAAAATACTCTGATCTTGTACCTACAAGATCAGAGTATTTTTTTTACATTTAGGGTTAGGAAAGTATTTATGAATCATAAAAAAATAGCTTGGAGAACCTTTCGGCATGAAAGAAAGTAAACAGTGGTTTGATTCATTCTAAAAATTGCCACACTCACTTATTTAACCTGTGGTAATGTTGGAGTATTTGTGTACATAGAGAATAGTGTACAACATCTATTGCCTGCACCAACCATGGAACTGGGTGATGACACAGCCAAGTATGGTGCCATACATCGGGTTCAAACTGCTGTCTTAATCAGTGTTCCGCTCCATAAACGATTTAATTAGCCTTTTATTATGTTATCAATTGTTACTAATGATCCTTAGCAATAGCCACATGGCCGTGACGGCGTTTACAGAGGAAGCAAATAAAGGTAAACCTTTAGGGGTTAGGTTATACCTACTGAAGGGAACTAATAGTAAATTGGCAGTTGAATAAGTGTTATTATTATGCCTACTCACAGTCGATACTGATAGCGGTTAATATTTAACATGATAGAAATAGGAGACAAAGTCGGGGTAGCCTATAATTAAGACATTCAGGAGTGTCCATCCCTGCAAGTTAAAAGGCCGTACAATAAAATTCTGCATAATGGCACGGCATGTCCCAGTGTGTAATCTTGGTTTCATCAGCCCAGAAAATATTGTTTCTCATGTCTGAGAGGCCTTCAAGTTGTAGAACTACCTCAAGGATGATCAATGGAAACAGGATGCACCTCAGCTCAATTTCCAGTATCATAGCAAATGGTCTGAATACTTATGTAAATAAGGTATTTCTGTTTTTGCAAACATTTCTAAACCTGTTTTTGTTGTGTCATTATGGGGTGTTGTGTGTAGATTGAGGGGAAAAATGTATTAATATATTGTTAGTTACGCTGTAACATAACAATGTGGAAAAAGTGAAGGGGTCTGAATACTTTCTGAATGCACTGTAGATGTGCAGTTGCAATTTATAATGCTGTCAACATTCTAACTATACCCAGTACTAGGCATCTCTGAGGCAGTATTACATTCATGTCTGGACCTTTTCTGTCGGCAGCTTACAATCTGGCCAAGGAGCAGAGACTGAACTTTGGAGACGACATCCCGAGTGCCCTGCGGGTCGCTAAGAAGAAGCGCTGGAATAGCATTGAGGAGAAGCGCATCAACCAGGAGAACAAGCTGCATGCATATCTCACCAAACTTATCCTAGCAGAGAAGGAGAGGTGAGGGAGGGACCGGGAGCTAGGCTTTTGGGCAGATAATCATACTAGTGTATGAGCAAAATGTCTGCACTGATATTCCTACATTTTGGCCCATTCCACCTGACAGCTGGTGTAACTGAGTCAGGTTTGTCGGCCTCTTTGCTCGCACACGCTTTTTCAGTTCTGCCCACACATTTTCTATAGGATTGAGGTCAGGGCTCTGTGATGACAACTCCAATACCTTGACTTTGTTGTCCTTACGCCATTTTCCCACAACTTTTTCGGTCCGAGAACCTTCTAGAGCCACGTACCTCACCACGCACTATCGACCTGGGGTCTAGAACAGGTTTCTAAAGTTTCGTAACTCTAGTTCTGACGGTTCTTTTTTAGCTCGAACAAAGCTAACTAATGTATATCTCAGTGTATGTCTCTACGCACCCCAATGTGTCCCTCCTTCCAAGCTGTGCTTGTGTGTGATTTAGTTTTTCTTTGAAATTTTATGGGGAAAATGACATTTACAGTTCATGGGGGTTGCCTAATCACACACATGAAGTTTTGGAAAGATCTGACTTTTTAACCCTTTGAAACATCCCCTGTGACACCAATTATGGCACTTCCGGTTGGCACAGGAAGCTATAGGTAAACACATATCCTCATTGGGGTATGCCTTTACAGAATCCTGAGTTTTAAGTGTTTATGTTAAGAACTGACCGATTTACACAGGGTTGAATGCACTATTTAAATGTGAGGGCTCAATGTATGAGTTGCAACAGCACCTCACCACACGCAGCAGCAACTGTTGCTGATGCTGCCTATCTTTCTTTTCTAGTTTGTGAGAAGACAAAGAACAGGGCCATTCTTTCACCTGACAGCTAGCCAGCCGGAGAGACGGGGAACAGGATAGGGAAACAGTGCCCAGCGGGCGCTGCAGAGCCACCAGAGAAGATGGCTAGCAGCCCAGAGAAGAGTTCCACAGCACAGGAGCTGAAGGAGCAGGGCAACCAACTGTTCCTCTGCCGCAAGTACCAGGAAGCTGCCACCTGCTACAGCAAAACCATAGTGAGTAGCAAGCTACTGCTCTTAAGGGGAATGATGATGTAAAATGTCTACACCTTTTCAGATGACTGAAAGTCTATATGATATGAGATATTGACACTGTCCTATTCACCTACTCTGAATAGATGTCAGAATAGAAGTAGCTTGGTCTGATGCACTCTTACAAAAATAGCTTGTGCAATATGTAGGCCTAACGTGCGTGGTTGCACCTGTGTGTGTGTATACATCTTGCCAACAGAACCGTAACCCCTCAGTGGCGGTGTACTACACCAACCGTACTCTGTGCCAAGTGAAGCTGCAAGCAGAACGACAAAGCCCTGGCGGACTGCAAGCACGCGCTGGAACTGGACCCCCATTCTGTCAAAGCCCACTTCTTCCTGTGCCAGTGTCACCTGGAGCTGGAGAACTACAACGAGGCCATCGGCAACCTGCAGAGAGGTCAGGACCAACCCTCAAGGCCAGTTTCCTAGACACAGATTAAGTTTGGGCCTGTATTCACTAAGGGTCCGATTTAGGAAATTACGCCTTTCCTATATACTTTTTAGTAGTTGGTATTCAGAGTAACCTTATTAAGGTGCGTAACAGGCTTTGTAGGCGTGGTTCACTTGCGCACGCCAAATAAGTGTAATTGAACTGCTAGAAACCTTCCCACTGGCTGGCCAACAGATGTTCTCGTGGAGTTTTTATTCAATAGGGTTTTCAGTACATTTGTCTTAATAAGTCATCCCTTTAAATACAGTACACCTTTTCACTTTGGTTTTTGTCAACAGACTCAATAGAATATATTGAGAGAACGGGTTCAGAATATTATGGATCAATGAAGGAAAGATATCTAAATATATGCATATTTGTCTCCGTTTCAACACCAGTTGGTAGATTAAAAAAAAATACTCTGATCTTGTACCTACAAGATCAGAGTATTTTTTTTACATTTAGGGTTAGGAAAGTATTTATGAATCATAAAAAAATAGCTTGGAGAACCTTTCGGCATGAAAGAAAGTAAACAGTGGTTTGATTCATTCTAAAAATTGCCACACTCACTTATTTAACCTGTGGTAATGTTGGAGTATTTGTGTACATAGAGAATAGTGTACAACATCTATTGCCTGCACCAACCATGGAACTGGGTGATGACACAGCCAAGTATGGTGCCATACATCGGGTTCAAACTGCTGTCTTAATCAGTGTTCCGCTCCATAAACGATTTAATTAGCCTTTTATTATGTTATCAATTGTTACTAATGATCCTTAGCAATAGCCACATGGCCGTGACGGCGTTTACAGAGGAAGCAAATAAAGGTAAACCTTTAGGGGTTAGGTTATACCTACTGAAGGGAACTAATAGTAAATTGGCAGTTGAATAAGTGTTATTATTATGCCTACTCACAGTCGATACTGATAGCGGTTAATATTTAACATGATAGAAATAGGAGACAAAGTCGGGGTAGCCTATAATTAAGACATTCAGGAGTGTCCATCCCTGCAAGTTAAAAGGCCGTACAATAAAATTCTGCATAATGGCACGGCATGTCCCAGTGTGTAATCTTGGTTTCATCAGCCCAGAAAATATTGTTTCTCATGTCTGAGAGGCCTTCAAGTTGTAGAACTACCTCAAGGATGATCAATGGAAACAGGATGCACCTCAGCTCAATTTCCAGTATCATAGCAAATGGTCTGAATACTTATGTAAATAAGGTATTTCTGTTTTTGCAAACATTTCTAAACCTGTTTTTGTTGTGTCATTATGGGGTGTTGTGTGTAGATTGAGGGGAAAAATGTATTAATATATTGTTAGTTACGCTGTAACATAACAATGTGGAAAAAGTGAAGGGGTCTGAATACTTTCTGAATGCACTGTAGATGTGCAGTTGCAATTTATAATGCTGTCAACATTCTAACTATACCCAGTACTAGGCATCTCTGAGGCAGTATTACATTCATGTCTGGACCTTTTCTGTCGGCAGCTTACAATCTGGCCAAGGAGCAGAGACTGAACTTTGGAGACGACATCCCGAGTGCCCTGCGGGTCGCTAAGAAGAAGCGCTGGAATAGCATTGAGGAGAAGCGCATCAACCAGGAGAACAAGCTGCATGCATATCTCACCAAACTTATCCTAGCAGAGAAGGAGAGGTGAGGGAGGGACCGGGAGCTAGGCTTTTGGGCAGATAATCATACTAGTGTATGAGCAAAATGTCTGCACTGATATTCCTAAATTTTGGCCCATTCCACCTGACAGCTGGTGTAACTGAGTCAGGTTTGTCGGCCTCTTTGCTCGCACACGCTTTTTCAGTTCTGCCCACACATTTTCTATAGGATTGAGGTCAGGGCTCTGTGATGACAACTCCAATACCTTGACTTTGTTGTCCTTACGCCATTTTCCCACAACTTTTTCGGTCCGAGAACCTTCTAGAGCCACGTACCTCACCATCGACCTGGGGTCTAGAACAGGTTTCTAAAGTTTCGTAACTCTAGTTCTGACGGTTCTTTTTTAGCTCGAACAAAGCTAACTAATGTATATCTCAGTGTATGTCTCTACGCACCCCAATGTGTCCCTCCTTCCAAGCTGTGCTTGTGTGTGATTTAGTTTTTCTTTGAAATGTTATGGGAAAAATGACTGATTTACAGTTCATGGGGGTTGCCTAATCACACACATGAAGTTTTGGAAAGATCTGACTTTTTTAACCCTTTGAAACATCCCCTGTGACACCAATTATGGCACTTCCGGTTGGCACAGGAAGCTATAGGTAAACACATATCCTCATTGGGGTATGCCTTTACAGAATCCTGAGTTTTAAGTGTTTATGTTAAGAACTGACCGATTTACACAGGGTTGAATGCACTATTTAAATGTGAGGGCTCAATGTATGAGTTGCAACAGCACCTCACCACACGCAGCAGCAACTGTTGCTGATGCTGCCTATCTTTCTTTTCTAGTTTGTGAGAAGACAAAGAACAGGGCCATTCTTTCACCTGACAGCTAGCCAGCCGGAGAGACGGGGAACAGGATAGGGAAACAGTGCGCAGCGGGCGCTGCAGAGCCACCAGAGAAGATGGCTAGCAGCCCAGAGAAGAGTTCCACAGCACAGGAGCTGAAGGAGCAGGGCAACCAACTGTTCCTCTGCCGCAAGTACCAGGAAGCTGCCACCTGCTACAGCAAAACCATAGTGAGTAGCAAGCTACTGCTCTTAAGGGGAATGATGATGTAAAATGTCTACACCTTTTCAGATGACTGAAAGTCTATATGATATGAGATATTGACACTGTCCTATTCACCTACTCTGAATAGATGTCAGAATAGAAGTAGCTTGGTCTGATGCACTCTTACAAAAATAGCTTGTGCAATATGTAGGCCTAACGTGCGTGGTTGCACCTGTGTGTGTGTATACATCTTGCCAACAGAACCGTAACCCCTCAGTGGCGGTGTACTACACCAACCGTACTCTGTGCCAAGTGAAGCTGCAAGCAGAACGACAAAGCCCTGGCGGACTGCAAGCACGCGCTGGAACTGGACCCCCATTCTGTCAAAGCCCACTTCTTCCTGTGCCAGTGTCACCTGGAGCTGGAGAACTACAACGAGGCCATCGGCAACCTGCAGAGAGGTCAGGACCAACCCTCAAGGCCAGTTTCCTAGACACAGATTAAGTTTGGGCCTGTATTCACTAAGGGTCCGATTTAGGAAATTACGCCTTTCCTATATACTTTTTAGTAGTTGGTATTCAGAGTAACCTTATTAAGGTGCGTAACAGGCTTTGTAGGCGTGGTTCACTTGCGCACGCCAAATAAGTGTAATTGAACTGCTAGAAACCTTCCCACTGGCTGGCCAACAGATGTTCTCGTGGAGTTTTTATTCAATAGGGTTTTCAGTACATTTGTCTTAATAAGTCATCCCTTTAAATACAGTACACCTTTTCACTTTGGTTTTTGTCAACAGACTCAATAGAATATATTGAGAGAACGGGTTCAGAATATTATGGATCAATGAAGGAAAGATATCTAAATATATGCATATTTGTCTCCGTTTCAACACCAGTTGGTAGATTTTTTTAAAATACTCTGATCTTGTACCTACAAGATCAGAGTATTTTTTTTACATTTAGGGTTAGGAAAGTATTTATGAATCATAAAAAAATAGCTTGGAGAACCTTTCGGCATGAAAGAAAGTAAACAGTGGTTTGATTCATTCTAAAAATTGCCACACTCACTTATTTAACCTGTGGTAATGTTGGAATATTTGTGTACATAGAGAATAGTGTACAACATCTATTGCCTGCACCAACCATGGAACTGGGTGATGACACAGCCAAGTATGGTGCCATACATCGGGTTCAAACTGCTGTCTTAATCAGTGTTCCGCTCCATAAACGATTTAATTAGCCTTTTATTATGTTATCAATTGTTACTAATGATCCTTAGCAATAGCCACATGGCCGTGACGGCGTTTACAGAGGAAGCAAATAAAGGTAAACCTTTAGGGGTTAGGTTATACCTACTGAAGGGAACTAATAGTAAATTGGCAGTTGAATAAGTGTTATTATTATGCCTACTCACAGTCGATACTGATAGCGGTTAATATTTAACATGATAGAAATAGGAGACAAAGTCGGGGTAGCCTATAATTAAGACATTCAGGAGTGTCCATCCCTGCAAGTTAAAAGGCCGTACAATAAAATTCTGCATAATGGCACGGCATGTTAGAAACCTTCCCACCTGATTACACTGTGTGTAATCTTGGTTTCATCAGCCCAGAAAATATTGTTTCTCATGTCTGAGAGGCCTTCAAGCTGTAGAACTACCTCAAGGATGATCAATGGAAACAGGATGCACCTCAGCTCAATTTCCAGTATCATAGCAAATGGTCTGAATACTTATGTAAATAAGGTATTTCTGTTTTTGCAAACATTTCTAAACCTGTTTTTGTTGTGTCATTATGGGGTGTTGTGTGTAGATTGAGGGGAAAAATGTATTAATATATTGTTAGTTACGCTGTAACATAACAATGTGGAAAAAGTGAAGGGGTCTGAATACTTTCTGAATGCACTGTAGATGTGCAGTTGCAATTTATAATGCTGTCAACATTCTAACTATACCCAGTACTAGGCATCTCTGAGGCAGTATTACATTCATGTCTGGACCTTTTCTGTCGGCAGCTTACAATCTGGCCAAGGAGCAGAGACTGAACTTTGGAGACGACATCCCGAGTGCCCTGCGGGTCGCTAAGAAGAAGCGCTGGAATAGCATTGAGGAGAAGCGCATCAACCAGGAGAACAAGCTGCATGCATATCTCACCAAACTTATCCTAGCAGAGAAGGAGAGGTGAGGGAGGGACCGGGAGCTAGGCTTTTGGGCAGATAATCATACTAGTGTATGAGCAAAATGTCTGCACTGATATTCCTACATTTTGGCCCATTCCACCTGACAGCTGGTGTAACTGAGTCAGGTTTGTCGGCCTCTTTGCTCGCACACGCTTTTTCAGTTCTGCCCACACATTTTCTATAGGATTGAGGTCAGGGCTCTGTGATGACAACTCCAATACCTTGACTTTGTTGTCCTTACGCCATTTTCCCACAACTTTTTCGGTCCGAGAACCTTCTAGAGCCACGTACCTCACCACGCACTATCGACCTGGGGTCTAGAACAGGTTTCTAAAGTTTCGTAACTCTAGTTCTGACGGTTCTTTTTTAGCTCGAACAAAGCTAACTAATGTATATCTCAGTGTATGTCTCTACGCACCCCAATGTGTCCCTCCTTCCAAGCTGTGCTTGTGTGTGATTTAGTTTTTCTTTGAAATTTTATGGGAAAAATGACTGATTTACAGTTCATGGGGGTTGCCTAATCACACACATGAAGTTTTGGAAAGATCTGACTTTTTTAACCCTTTGAAACATCCCCTGTGACACCAATTATGGCACTTCCGGTTGGCACAGGAAGCTATAGGTAAACACATATCCTCATTGGGGTATGCCTTTACAGAATCCTGAGTTTTAAGTGTTTATGTTAAGAACTGACCGATTTACACAGGGTTGAATGCACTATTTATCACAAGCTGCTGGTTGGGTATGGAAAAACACGTTTAGGGTGATTTTAACCACTTCCGGTTGCTTCAGGAAGCTTAGAATCGACACAGGTAGACCTCATAGTATCCTGATGGACTGTCATTGAAGACAGGTTCATAAGGCATTCATAACCCACATAGGCTTCAGGTTGACTTTAGAGGAGCAGGCAATGTATTCCTATGGGGAGAGATGTCGTTGTAATCTGTGAGATCAAAAAAAAACTGTTTTACTGTTAAGGGTTAATGCCACGCGGTCAAGGTTAGGCTTGCACAGATCGGGAGGACCTCAGGAACGTCGTACCTGAGGTCGAATTGTGCTTCTCACCCTAACGGTTCTCTCACTGTCACCCAAAAGCAAATGACATTTAGGGCCAGGCTTCATTTTGGGCCTACTTTTTTCACGGTCGCTGCACTCAGAGCGAGCTACGGTCAAGCGGGGCATCTCCTTGAACTCGGAACGGCCTAGAGAATATGGAAATGCCATTGCAGGCTCTGTGTGTCTTTAAGCACCGCACTTTGTCACTCCATCCTTGCTGTGTGTGTGTGTGTGTGTGTGTGAGAGAGCTTTTCTTTGACATCTGTTGGGAGAAATGACTGATTTACAGTTCATGGGGGAAAAGGGGGGAAAAAACAACATAACTTCCAAAGGTTTTCAACCACTTTTCGTGAACATGAGAATATTTCTACCATAAAACTACTACACGATTTTGTGTACTTTACTCAGAAAATATCCTTTTAGTCAGATTTCCAACATTGGTGATTAACATGATTTAATATGACTTTTGTGGCAATTTCTACAGAAACACTACTAAAGGACAGAATGGAGGTATAATTTGTAGAATTTCAACCATGAGATCTTTTTCAATAATAATAGAAATAATTGTATGCATTTTAGTCAGTGACATTGGTGATTAACATTAGGCAATTTCTATCATAAAATTACAACACAACAGAAGTGAAGTGCCATTTGGAGAATTTCAACCTCGGAGATATTTTATAATATTTGAGGAAATCAATTTTACGTATTTTAACAGGCAAAGCATAATTTCCAAAAGATTTCAAACACTTTGGGAAATGCGTGCCTCTAGTGAAATTGCATGTTTGCATAGCGCGCGGAGGTGATCGTGCGGCAGAGTCGATTTCCGCGCTTATAAACGCAAGGTCGTTACAGTATTTTATCAGCAAAACATCATTTCCAAAATATTTCAAACACTTGTTAACATGATGTAATATGACCTTGAGGCAATTTCTACCACAAAACTACTAATGGTAAGGATTGGTTTTGGGGTATTGGTAACTTTTTTGTTATTGAATCTTACCTCGCGGTGCTCCGTTGTATATCCGACGTCAGCATGACAACAAACTAGCTAGCTCTTAGCTCTCTGTTATAGTATAGTTACAGTTCAATGGGAAAAGCAAATCAATTAAGACCTGAAATTGAAATATACTGGCACATCAATCGTCTGTATATGAAATTCATTTGAAAGGGTGAGGTTAAAGATGTTTGTTTTTGTGTGTAGTTCACCACTAATCGGTAGCTAGGTAACGTTAGTTTAATAACCGAAATTTGAGCTAGGCTAGCTGTTAGCTAACGCTTGACTTTGTCATCATGAGATAACGTTACATTAGACATACATGTGGCTAAATCATTGGGTGAAGAGGCGTATTCTGGAGGGGGAGTTCTGTTAGGAGCCGTGACGTTCGTTCTGAACATTAAACAAGCATCGCTAGCGATATGTTTTTGGAGGCGTAATGACCTTATCTTTCATATCCGTGATAACCCATTTTCAAAAAACTAAAATTTAAATTGATACACAGCTTTATAGGGCTGGGGTTCCCACACGACCATATTTCCATCTCACAGCGCTTATTTACGGAAGACAGGGTGGACTACCTGAGCTAATTAGCAATCTGTTTCTCCGTGTGAAGACAGACGCCACAAACGTGTTGTTACTGAAAAATACTGTTCTGTGTTAACCGGTTAAGACCGTGTACAGTAGGTGTGTATTTTTTTGCATTAGTGAAATTATTTTGATGTGATATGAACCTAGAGGGATTTATTTCAAGAACCGTAACGTTACTGCAACTGAGAATCGATTCACGTTTAGATGGCTTCCAGAGCTAATTCTCCCTTTAAATATAACATGTACCTAAGGTCATTGGACAAAGGAGTAACGCTAGGCTAAGTTTAATTCCACTAACGTTAGCATCGTTGCTTAGCTGTGGGATTTGGACGTTGCATTGTAGCAGAAGTTTGACTCAGTAAACCATATCAGCAAACCGATGGGGAAAGTCCACGGTCTTTACCAACGCAACTAGCTAGCTAGCTACCTTGTTTTGTGTAGTGACACAGGGACTGAGGGAGGGCGCAACGTCAGCCATTAGCTAGTTAGCGTAGTTTTGACATACAGTCCTTTCAGTGTGGTCATGGCCAGGTGGTGTGCCTGATAATGACTGGTTTTAATGCGTCTCAACCATTGACTTCAGCATCTTAGTTGCACAACCATATGTTGATGCATAACTAGCTAGCCAGTGAAATGTGAGGGCTCAATGTATGAGTTGCAACAGCACCTCACCACACGCAGCAGCAACTGTTGCTGATGCTGCCTATCTTTCTTTTCTAGTTTGTGAGAAGACAAAGAACAGGGCCATTCTTTCACCTGACAGCTAGCCAGCCGGAGAGACGGGGAACAGGATAGGGAAACAGTGCGCAGCGGGCGCTGCAGAGCCACCAGAGAAGATGGCTAGCAGCCCAGAGAAGAGTTCCACAGCACAGGAGCTGAAGGAGCAGGGCAACCAACTGTTCCTCTGCCGCAAGTACCAGGAAGCTGCCACCTGCTACAGCAAAACCATAGTGAGTAGCAAGCTACTGCTCTTAAGGGGAATGATGATGTAAAATGTCTACACCTTTTCAGATGACTGAAAGTCTATATGATATGAGATATTGACACTGTCCTATTCACCTACTCTGAATAGATGTCAGAATAGAAGTAGCTTGGTCTGATGCACTCTTACAAAAATAGCTTGTGCAATATGTAGGCCTAACGTGCGTGGTTGCACCTGTGTGTGTGTATACATCTTGCCAACAGAACCGTAACCCCTCAGTGGCGGTGTACTACACCAACCGTACTCTGTGCCAAGTGAAGCTGCAAGCAGAACGACAAAGCCCTGGCGGACTGCAAGCACGCGCTGGAACTGGACCCCCATTCTGTCAAAGCCCACTTCTTCCTGTGCCAGTGTCACCTGGAGCTGGAGAACTACAACGAGGCCATCGGCAACCTGCAGAGAGGTCAGGACCAACCCTCAAGGCCAGTTTCCTAGACACAGATTAAGTTTGGGCCTAAGGGTCCGATTTAGGAAATTACGCCTTTCCTATATACTTTTTAGTAGTTGGTATTCAGAGTAACCTTATTAAGGTGCGTAACAGGCTTTGTAGGCGTGGTTCACTTGCGCACGCCAAATAAGTGTAATTGAACTGCTAGAAACCTTCCCACTGGCTGGCCAACAGATGTTCTCGTGGAGTTTTTATTCAATAGGGTTTTCAGTACATTTGTCTTAATAAGTCATCCCTTTAAATACAGTACACCTTTTCACTTTGGTTTTTGTCAACAGACTCAATAGAATATATTGAGAGAACGGGTTCAGAATATTATGGATCAATGAAGGAAAGATATCTAAATATATGCATATTTGTCTCCGTTTCAACACCAGTTGGTAGATTTAAAAAAAATACTCTGATCTTGTACCTACAAGATCAGAGTATTTTTTTTACATTTAGGGTTAGGAAAGTATTTATGAATCATAAAAAAATAGCTTGGAGAACCTTTCGGCATGAAAGAAAGTAAACAGTGGTTTGATTCATTCTAAAAATTGCCACACTCACTTATTTAACCTGTGGTAATGTTGGAGTATTTGTGTACATAGAGAATAGTGTACAACATCTATTGCCTGCACCAACCATGGAACTGGGTGATGACACAGCCAAGTATGGTGCCATACATCGGGTTCAAACTGCTGTCTTAATCAGTGTTCCGCTCCATAAACGATTTAATTAGCCTTTTATTATGTTATCAATTGTTACTAATGATCCTTAGCAATAGCCACATGGCCGTGACGGCGTTTACAGAGGAAGCAAATAAAGGTAAACCTTTAGGGGTTAGGTTATACCTACTGAAGGGAACTAATAGTAAATTGGCAGTTGAATAAGTGTTATTATTATGCCTACTCACAGTCGATACTGATAGCGGTTAATATTTAACATGATAGAAATAGGAGACAAAGTCGGGGTAGCCCATAATTAAGACATTCAGGAGTGTCCATCCCTGCAAGTTAAAAGGCCGTACAATAAAATTCTGCATAATGGCACGGCATGTCCCAGTGTGTAATCTTGGTTTCATCAGCCCAGAAAATATTGTTTCTCATGTCTGAGAGGCCTTCAAGTTGTAGAACTACCTCAAGGATGATCAATGGAAACAGGATGCACCTCAGCTCAATTTCCAGTATCATAGCAAATGGTCTGAATACTTATGTAAATAAGGTATTTCTGTTTTTGCAAACATTTCTAAACCTGTTTTTGTTGTGTCATTATGGGGTGTTGTGTGTAGATTGAGGGGAAAAATGTATTAATATATTGTTAGTTACGCTGTAACATAACAATGTGGAAAAAGTGAAGGGGTCTGAATACTTTCTGAATGCACTGTAGATGTGCAGTTGCAATTTATAATGCTGTCAACATTCTAACTATACCCAGTACTAGGCATCTCTGAGGCAGTATTACATTCATGTCTGGACCTTTTCTGTCGGCAGCTTACAATCTGGCCAAGGAGCAGAGACTGAACTTTGGAGACGACATCCCGAGTGCCCTGCGGGTCGCTAAGAAGAAGCGCTGGAATAGCATTGAGGAGAAGCGCATCAACCAGGAGAACAAGCTGCATGCATATCTCACCAAACTTATCCTAGCAGAGAAGGAGAGGTGAGGGAGGGACCGGGAGCTAGGCTTTTGGGCAGATAATCATACTAGTGTATGAGCAAAATGTCTGCACTGATATTCCTACATTTTGGCCCATTCCACCTGACAGCTGGTGTAACTGAGTCAGGTTTGTCGGCCTCTTTGCTCGCACACGCTTTTTCAGTTCTGCCCACACATTTTCTATAGGATTGAGGTCAGGGCTCTGTGATGACAACTCCAATACCTTGACTTTGTTGTCCTTACGCCATTTTCCCACAACTTTTTCGGTCCGAGAACCTTCTAGAGCCACGTACCTCACCATCGACCTGGGGTCTAGAACAGGTTTCTAAAGTTTCGTAACTCTAGTTCTGACGGTTCTTTTTTAGCTCGAACAAAGCTAACTAATGTATATCTCAGTGTATGTCTCTACGCACCCCAATGTGTCCCTCCTTCCAAGCTGTGCTTGTGTGTGATTTAGTTTTTCTTTGAAATGTTATGGGAAAAATGACTGATTTACAGTTCATGGGGGTTGCCTAATCACACACATGAAGTTTTGGAAAGATCTGACTTTTTTAACCCTTTGAAACATCCCCTGTGACACCAATTATGGCACTTCCGGTTGGCACAGGAAGCTATAGGTAAACATATATCCTCATTGGGGTATGCCTTTACAGAATCCTGAGTTTTAAGTGTTTATGTTAAGAACTGACCGATTTACACAGGGTTGAATGCACTATTTAAATGTGAGGGCTCAATGTATGAGTTGCAACAGCACCTCACCACACGCAGCAGCAACTGTTGCTGATGCTGCCTATCTTTCTTTTCTAGTTTGTGAGAAGACAAAGAACAGGGCCATTCTTTCACCTGACAGCTAGCCAGCCGGAGAGACGGGGAACAGGATAGGGAAACAGTGCGCAGCGGGCGCTGCAGAGCCACCAGAGAAGATGGCTAGCAGCCCAGAGAAGAGTTCCACAGCACAGGAGCTGAAGGAGCAGGGCAACCAACTGTTCCTCTGCCGCAAGTACCAGGAAGCTGCCACCTGCTACAGCAAAACCATAGTGAGTAGCAAGCTACTGCTCTTAAGGGGAATGATGATGTAAAATGTCTACACCTTTTCAGATGACTGAAAGTCTATATGATATGAGATATTGACACTGTCCTATTCACCTACTCTGAATAGATGTCAGAATAGAAGTAGCTTGGTCTGATGCACTCTTACAAAAATAGCTTGTGCAATATGTAGGCCTAACGTGCGTGGTTGCACCTGTGTGTGTGTATACATCTTGCCAACAGAACCGTAACCCCTCAGTGGCGGTGTACTACACCAACCGTACTCTGTGCCAAGTGAAGCTGCAAGCAGAACGACAAAGCCCTGGCGGACTGCAAGCACGCGCTGGAACTGGACCCCCATTCTGTCAAAGCCCACTTCTTCCTGTGCCAGTGTCACCTGGAGCTGGAGAACTACAACGAGGCCATCGGCAACCTGCAGAGAGGTCAGGACCAACCCTCAAGGCCAGTTTCCTAGACACAGATTAAGTTTGGGCCTGTATTCACTAAGGGTCCGATTTAGGAAATTACGCCTTTCCTATATACTTTTTAGTAGTTGGTATTCAGAGTAACCTTATTAAGGTGCGTAACAGGCTTTGTAGGCGTGGTTCACTTGCGCACGCCAAATAAGTGTAATTGAACTGCTAGAAACCTTCCCACTGGCTGGCCAACAGATGTTCTCGTGGAGTTTTTATTCAATAGGGTTTTCAGTACATTTGTCTTAATAAGTCATCCCTTTAAATACAGTACACCTTTTCACTTTGGTTTTTGTCAACAGACTCAATAGAATATATTGAGAGAACGGGTTCAGAATATTATGGATCAATGAAGGAAAGATATCTAAATATATGCATATTTGTCTCCGTTTCAACACCAGTTGGTAGATTTTTTAAAAATACTCTGATCTTGTACCTACAAGATCAGAGTATTTTTTTTACATTTAGGGTTAGGAAAGTATTTATGAATCATAAAAAAATAGCTTGGAGAACCTTTCGGCATGAAAGAAAGTAAACAGTGGTTTGATTCATTCTAAAAATTGCCACACTCACTTATTTAACCTGTGGTAATGTTGGAATATTTGTGTACATAGAGAATAGTGTACAACATCTATTGCCTGCACCAACCATGGAACTGGGTGATGACACAGCCAAGTATGGTGCCATACATCGGGTTCAAACTGCTGTCTTAATCAGTGTTCCGCTCCATAAACGATTTAATTAGCCTTTTATTATGTTATCAATTGTTACTAATGATCCTTAGCAATAGCCACATGGCCGTGACGGCGTTTACAGAGGAAGCAAATAAAGGTAAACCTTTAGGGGTTAGGTTATACCTACTGAAGGGAACTAATAGTAAATTGGCAGTTGAATAAGTGTTATTATTATGCCTACTCACAGTCGATACTGATAGCGGTTAATATTTAACATGATAGAAATAGGAGACAAAGTCGGGGTAGCCTATAATTAAGACATTCAGGAGTGTCCATCCCTGCAAGTTAAAAGGCCGTACAATAAAATTCTGCATAATGGCACGGCATGTCCCAGTGTGTAATCTTGGTTTCATCAGCCCAGAAAATATTGTTTCTCATGTCTGAGAGGCCTTCAAGCTGTAGAACTACCTCAAGGATGATCAATGGAAACAGGATGCACCTCAGCTCAATTTCGAGTATCATAGCAAATGGTCTGAATACTTATGTAAATAAGGTATTTCTGTTTTTGCAAACATTTCTAAACCTGTTTTTGTTGTGTCATTATGGGGTGTTGTGTGTAGATTGAGGGGAAAAATGTATTAATATATTGTTAGTTACGCTGTAACATAACAATGTGGAAAAAGTGAAGGGGTCTGAATACTTTCTGAATGCACTGTAGATGTGCAGTTGCAATTTATAATGCTGTCAACATTCTAACTATACCCAGTACTAGGCATCTCTGAGGCAGTATTACATTCATGTCTGGACCTTTTCTGTCGGCAGCTTACAATCTGGCCAAGGAGCAGAGACTGAACTTTGGAGACGACATCCCGAGTGCCCTGCGGGTCGCTAAGAAGAAGCGCTGGAATAGCATTGAGGAGAAGCGCATCAACCAGGAGAACAAGCTGCATGCATATCTCACCAAACTTATCCTAGCAGAGAAGGAGAGGTGAGGGAGGGACCGGGAGCTAGGCTTTTGGGCAGATAATCATACTAGTGTATGAGCAAAATGTCTGCACTGATATTCCTACATTTTGGCCCATTCCACCTGACAGCTGGTGTAACTGAGTCAGGTTTGTCGGCCTCTTTGCTCGCACACGCTTTTTCAGTTCTGCCCACACATTTTCTATAGGATTGAGGTCAGGGCTCTGTGATGACAACTCCAATACCTTGACTTTGTTGTCCTTACGCCATTTTCCCACAACTTTTTCGGTCCGAGAACCTTCTAGAGCCACGTACCTCACCACGCACTATCGACCTGGGGTCTAGAACAGGTTTCTAAAGTTTCGTAACTCTAGTTCTGACGGTTCTTTTTTAGCTCGAACAAAGCTAACTAATGTATATCTCAGTGTATGTCTCTACGCACCCCAATGTGTCCCTCCTTCCAAGCTGTGCTTGTGTGTGATTTAGTTTTTCTTTGAAATTTTATGGGAAAAATGACTGATTTACAGTTCATGGGGGTTGCCTAATCACACACATGAAGTTTTGGAAAGATCTGACTTTTTTAACCCTTTGAAACATCCCCTGTGACACCAATTATGGCACTTCCGGTTGGCACAGGAAGCTATAGGTAAACAGATATCCTCATTGGGGTATGCCTTTACAGAATCCTGAGTTTTAAGTGTTTATGTTAAGAACTGACCGATTTACACAGGGTTGAATGCACTATTTATCACAAGCTGCTGGTTGGGTATGGAAAAACACGTTTAGGGTGATTTTAACCACTTCCGGTTGCTTCAGGAAGCTTAGAATCGACACAGGTAGACCTCATAGTATCCTGATGGACTGTCATTGAAGACAGGTTCATAAGGCATTCATAACCCACATAGGCTTCAGGTTGACTTTAGAGGAGCAGGCAATGTATTCCTATGGGGAGAGATGTCGTTGTAATCTGTGAGATCAAAAAAAAACTGTTTTACTGTTAAGGGTTAATGCCACGCGGTCAAGGTTAGGCTTGCACAGATCGGGAGGACCTCAGGAACGTCGTACCTGATGTCGAATTGTGCTTGTCACCCAAAAGCAAATGACATTTAGGGCCAGGCTTCATTTTGGGCCTACTTTTTTCACGGTCGCTGCACTCAGAGCGAGCTACGGTCAAGCGGGGCATCTCCTTGAACTCGGAACGGCCTAGAGAATATGGAAATGCCATTGCAGGCTCTGTGTGTCTTTAAGCACCGCACTTTGTCACTCCATCCTTGCTGTGTGTGTGTGTGTGTGTGTGTGAGAGAGCTTTTCTTTGACATCTGTTGGGAGAAATGACTGATTTACAGTTCATGGGGGAAAAGGGGGGAAAAAACAACATAACTTCCAAAGGTTTTCAACCACTTTTCGTGAACATGAGAATATTTCTACCATAAAACTACTACACGATTTTGTGTACTTTACTCAGAAAATATCCTTTTAGTCAGATTTCCAACATTGGTGATTAACATGATTTAATATGACTTTTGTGGCAATTTCTACAGAAACACTACTAAAGGACAGAATGGAGGTATAATTTGTAGAATTTCAACCATGAGATCTTTTTCAATAATAATAGAAATAATTGTATGCATTTTAGTCAGTGACATTGGTGATTAACATTAGGCAATTTCTATCATAAAATTACAACACAACAGAAGTGAAGTGCCATTTGGAGAATTTCAACCTCGGAGATATTTTATAATATTTGAGGAAATCAATTTTACGTATTTTAACAGGCAAAGCATAATTTCCAAAAGATTTCAAACACTTTGGGAAATGCGTGCCTCTAGTGAAATTGCATGTTTGCATAGCGCGCGGAGGTGATCGTGCGGCAGAGTCGATTTCCGCGCTTATAAACGCAAGGTCGTTACAGTATTTTATCAGCAAAACATCATTTCCAAAATATTTCAAACACTTGTTAACATGATGTAATATGACCTTGAGGCAATTTCTACCACAAAACTACTAATGGTAAGGATTGGTTTTGGGGTATTGGTAACTTTTTTGTTATTGAATCTTACCTCGCGGTGCTCCGTTGTATATCCGACGTCAGCATGACAACAAACTAGCTAGCTCTTAGCTCTCTGTTATAGTATAGTTATAGTATAGTTACAGTTCAATGGGAAAAGCAAATCAATTAAGACCTGAAATTGAAATATACTGGCACATCAATCGTCTGTATATGAAATTCATTTGAAAGGGTGAGGTTAAAGATGTTTGTTTTTGTGTGTAGTTCACCACTAATCGGTAGCTAGGTAACGTTAGTTTAATAACCGAAATTTGAGCTAGGCTAGCTGTTAGCTAACGCTTGACTTTGTCATCATGAGATAACGTTACATTAGACATACATGTGGCTAAATCATTGGGTGAAGAGGCGTATTCTGGAGGGGGAGTTCTGTTAGGAGCCGTGACGTTCGTTCTGAACATTAAACAAGCATCGCTAGCGATATGTTTTTGGAGGCGTAATGACCTTATCTTTCATATCCGTGATAACCCATTTTCAAAAAACTAAAATTTAAATTGATACACAGCTTTATAGGGCTGGGGTTCCCACACGACCATATTTCCATCTCACAGCGCTTATTTACGGAAGACAGGGTGGACTACCTGAGCTAATTAGCAATCTGTTTCTCCGTGTGAAGACAGACGCCACAAACGTGTTGTTACTGAAAAATACTGTTCTGTGTTAACCGGTTAAGACCGTGTACAGTAGGTGTGTATTTTTTTGCATTAGTGAAATTATTTTGATGTGATATGAACCTAGAGGGATTTATTTCAAGAACCGTAACGTTACTGCAACTGAGAATCGATTCACGTTTAGATGGCTTCCAGAGCTAATTCTCCCTTTAAATATAACATGTACCTAAGGTCATTGGACAAAGGAGTAACGCTAGGCTAAGTTTAATTCCACTAACGTTAGCATCGTTGCTTAGCTGTGGGATTTGGACGTTGCATTGTAGCAGAAGTTTGACTCAGTAAACCATATCAGCAAACCGATGGGGAAAGTCCACGGTCTTTACCAACGCAACTAGCTAGCTAGCTACCTTGTTTTGTGTAGTGACACAGGGACTGAGGGAGGGCGCAACGTCAGCCATTAGCTAGTTAGCGTAGTTTTGACATACAGTCCTTTCAGTGTGGTCATGGCCAGGTGGTGTGCCTGATAATGACTGGTTTTAATGCGTCTCAACCATTGACTTCAGCATCTTAGTTGCACAACCATATGTTGATGCATAACTAGCTAGCCAGTGAAATGTGAGGGCTCAATGTATGAGTTGCAACAGCACCTCACCACACGCAGCAGCAACTGTTGCTGATGCTGCCTATCTTTCTTTTCTAGTTTGTGAGAAGACAAAGAACAGGGCCATTCTTTCACCTGACAGCTAGCCAGCCGGAGAGACGGGGAACAGGATAGGGAAACAGTGCCCAGCGGGCGCTGCAGAGCCACCAGAGAAGATGGCTAGCAGCCCAGAGAAGAGTTCCACAGCACAGGAGCTGAAGGAGCAGGGCAACCAACTGTTCCTCTGCCGCAAGTACCAGGAAGCTGCCACCTGCTACAGCAAAACCATAGTGAGTAGCAAGCTACTGCTCTTAAGGGGAATGATGATGTAAAATGTCTACACCTTTTCAGATGACTGAAAGTCTATATGATATGAGATATTGACACTGTCCTATTCACCTACTCTGAATAGATGTCAGAATAGAAGTAGCTTGGTCTGATGCACTCTTACAAAAATAGCTTGTGCAATATGTAGGCCTAACGTGCGTGGTTGCACCTGTGTGTGTGTATACATCTTGCCAACAGAACCGTAACCCCTCAGTGGCGGTGTACTACACCAACCGTACTCTGTGCCAAGTGAAGCTGCAAGCAGAACGACAAAGCCCTGGCGGACTGCAAGCACGCGCTGGAACTGGACCCCCATTCTGTCAAAGCCCACTTCTTCCTGTGCCAGTGTCACCTGGAGCTGGAGAACTACAACGAGGCCATCGGCAACCTGCAGAGAGGTCAGGACCAACCCTCAAGGCCAGTTTCCTAGACACAGATTAAGTTTGGGCCTGTATTCACTAAGGGTCCGATTTAGGAAATTACGCCTTTCCTATATACTTTTTAGTAGTTGGTATTCAGAGTAACCTTATTAAGGTGCGTAACAGGCTTTGTAGGCGTGGTTCACTTGCGCACGCCAAATAAGTGTAATTGAACTGCTAGAAACCTTCCCACTGGCTGGCCAACAGATGTTCTCGTGGAGTTTTTATTCAATAGGGTTTTCAGTACATTTGTCTTAATAAGTCATCCCTTTAAATACAGTACACCTTTTCACTTTGGTTTTTGTCAACAGACTCAATAGAATATATTGAGAGAACGGGTTCAGAATATTATGGATCAATGAAGGAAAGATATCTAAATATATGCATATTTGTCTTCGTTTCAACACCAGTTGGTAGATTTTTTAAAAATACTCTGATCTTGTACCTACAAGATCAGAGTATTTTTTTTACATTTAGGGTTAGGAAAGTATTTATGAATCATAAAAAAATAGCTTGGAGAACCTTTCGGCATGAAAGAAAGTAAACAGTGGTTTGATTCATTCTAAAAATTGCCACACTCACTTATTTAACCTGTGGTAATGTTGGAGTATTTGTGTACATAGAGAATAGTGTACAACATCTATTGCCTGCACCAACCATGGAACTGGGTGATGACACAGCCAAGTATGGTGCCATACATCGGGTTCAAACTGCTGTCTTAATCAGTGTTCCGCTCCATAAACGATTTAATTAGCCTTTTATTATGTTATCAATTGTTACTAATGATCCTTAGCAATAGCCACATGGCCGTGACGGCGTTTACAGAGGAAGCAAATAAAGGTAAACCTTTAGGGGTTAGGTTATACCTACTGAAGGGAACTAATAGTAAATTGGCAGTTGAATAAGTGTTATTATTATGCCTACTCACAGTCGATACTGATAGCGGTTAATATTTAACATGATAGAAATAGGAGACAAAGTCGGGGTAGCCTATAATTAAGACATTCAGGAGTGTCCATCCCTGCAAGTTAAAAGGCCGTACAATAAAATTCTGCATAATGGCACGGCATGTCCCAGTGTGTAATCTTGGTTTCATCAGCCCAGAAAATATTGTTTCTCATGTCTGAGAGGCCTTCAAGTTGTAGAACTACCTCAAGGATGATCAATGGAAACAGGATGCACCTCAGCTCAATTTCGAGTATCATAGCAAATGGTCTGAATACTTATGTAAATAAGGTATTTCTGTTTTTGCAAACATTTCTAAACCTGTTTTTGTTGTGTCATTATGGGGTGTTGTGTGTAGATTGAGGGGAAAAATGTATTAATATATTGTTAGTTACGCTGTAACATAACAATGTGGAAAAAGTGAAGGGGTCTGAATACTTTCTGAATGCACTGTAGATGTGCAGTTGCAATTTATAATGCTGTCAACATTCTAACTATACCCAGTACTAGGCATCTCTGAGGCAGTATTACATTCATGTCTGGACCTTTTCTGTCGGCAGCTTACAATCTGGCCAAGGAGCAGAGACTGAACTTTGGAGACGACATCCCGAGTGCCCTGCGGGTCGCTAAGAAGAAGCGCTGGAATAGCATTGAGGAGAAGCGCATCAACCAGGAGAACAAGCTGCATGCATATCTCACCAAACTTATCCTAGCAGAGAAGGAGAGGTGAGGGAGGGACCGGGAGCTAGGCTTTTGGGCAGATAATCATACTAGTGTATGAGCAAAATGTCTGCACTGATATTCCTACATTTTGGCCCATTCCACCTGACAGCTGGTGTAACTGAGTCAGGTTTGTCGGCCTCTTTGCTCGCACACGCTTTTTCAGTTCTGCCCACACATTTTCTATAGGATTGAGGTCAGGGCTCTGTGATGACAACTCCAATACCTTGACTTTGTTGTCCTTACGCCATTTTCCCACAACTTTTTCGGTCCGAGAACCTTCTAGAGCCACGTACCTCACCATCGACCTGGGGTCTAGAACAGGTTTCTAAAGTTTCGTAACTCTAGTTCTGACGGTTCTTTTTTAGCTCGAACAAAGCTAACTAATGTATATCTCAGTGTATGTCTCTACGCACCCCAATGTGTCCCTCCTTCCAAGCTGTGCTTGTGTGTGATTTAGTTTTTCTTTGAAATGTTATGGGAAAAATGACTGATTTACAGTTCATGGGGGTTGCCTAATCACACACATGAAGTTTTGGAAAGATCTGACTTTTTTAACCCTTTGAAACATCCCCTGTGACACCAATTATGGCACTTCCGGTTGGCACAGGAAGCTATAGGTAAACACATATCCTCATTGGGGTATGCCTTTACAGAATCCTGAGTTTTAAGTACTGACCGATTTACACAGGGTTGAATGCACTATTTATCACAAGCTGCTGGTTGGGTATGGAAAAACACGTTTAGGGTGATTTTAACCACTTCCGGTTGCTTCAGGAAGCTTAGAATCGACACAGGTAGACCTCATAGTATCCTGATGGACTGTCATTGAAGACAGGTTCATAAGGCATTCATAACCCACATAGGCTTCAGGTTGACTTTAGAGGAGCAGGCAATGTATTCCTATGGGGAGAGATGTCGTTGTAATCTGTGAGATCAAAAAAAAACTGTTTTACTGTTAAGGGTTAATGCCACGCGGTCAAGGTTAGGCTTGCACAGATCGGGAGGACCTCAGGAACGTACGGCAGGGTAGCCTAGTGGTTAGAGCGTTGGACTAGTAACCGGAAGGTTGCGAGTTCAAACCCCCGAGCTGACAAGGTACAAATCTGTCGTTCTGCCCCTGAACAGGCAGTTAACCCACTGTTCCCAGGCCGTCATTGAAAATAAGAATTTGTTCTTAACTGACTTGCCTGGTTAAATAAAGGTAAAATAAAAAAATAAATAAAAAAATGTCGAATTGTGCTTCTCACCCTAACGGTTCTCTCACTGTCACCCAAAAGCAAATGACATTTAGGGCCAGGCTTCATTTTGGGCCTACTTTTTTCACGGTCGCTGCACTCAGAGCGAGCTACGGTCAAGCGGGGCATCTCCTTGAACTCGGAACGGCCTAGAGAATATGGAAATGCCATTGCAGGCTCTGTGTGTCTTTAAGCACCGCACTTTGTCACTCCATCCTTGCTGTGTGTGTGTGTGTGTGTGTGTGTGAGAGAGCTTTTCTTTGACATCTGTTGGGAGAAATGACTGATTTACAGTTCATGGGGGAAAAGGGGGGAAAAAACAACATAACTTCCAAAGGTTTTCAACCACTTTTCGTGAACATGAGAATATTTCTACCATAAAACTACTACACGATTTTGTGTACTTTACTCAGAAAATATCCTTTTAGTCAGATTTCCAACATTGGTGATTAACATGATTTAATATGACTTTTGTGGCAATTTCTACAGAAACACTACTAAAGGACAGAATGGAGGTATAATTTGTAGAATTTCAACCATGAGATCTTTTTCAATAATAATAGAAATAATTGTATGCATTTTAGTCAGTGACATTGGTGATTAACATTAGGCAATTTCTATCATAAAATTACAACACAACAGAAGTGAAGTGCCATTTGGAGAATTTCAACCTCGGAGATATTTTATAATATTTGAGGAAATCAATTTTACGTATTTTAACAGGCAAAGCATAATTTCCAAAAGATTTCAAACACTTTGGGAAATGCGTGCCTCTAGTGAAATTGCATGTTTGCATAGCGCGCGGAGGTGATCGTGCGGCAGAGTCGATTTCCGCGCTTATAAACGCAAGGTCGTTACAGTATTTTATCAGCAAAACATCATTTCCAAAATATTTCAAACACTTGTTAACATGATGTAATATGACCTTGAGGCAATTTCTACCACAAAACTACTAATGGTAAGGATTGGTTTTGGGGTATTGGTAACTTTTTTGTTATTGAATCTTACCTCGCGGTGCTCCGTTGTATATCCGACGTCAGCATGACAACAAACTAGCTAGCTCTTAGCTCTCTGTTATAGTATAGTTATAGTATAGTTACAGTTCAATGGGAAAAGCAAATCAATTAAGACCTGAAATTGAAATATACTGGCACATCAATCGTCTGTATATGAAATTCATTTGAAAGGGTGAGGTTAAAGATGTTTGTTTTTGTGTGTAGTTCACCACTAATCGGTAGCTAGGTAACGTTAGTTTAATAACCGAAATTTGAGCTAGGCTAGCTGTTAGCTAACGCTTGACTTTGTCATCATGAGATAACGTTACATTAGACATACATGTGGCTAAATCATTGGGTGAAGAGGCGTATTCTGGAGGGGGAGTTCTGTTAGGAGCCGTGACGTTCGTTCTGAACATTAAACAAGCATCGCTAGCGATATGTTTTTGGAGGCGTAATGACCTTATCTTTCATATCCGTGATAACCCATTTTCAAAAAACTAAAATTTAAATTGATACACAGCTTTATAGGGCTGGGGTTCCCACACGACCATATTTCCATCTCACAGCGCTTATTTACGGAAGACAGGGTGGACTACCTGAGCTAATTAGCAATCTGTTTCTCCGTGTGAAGACAGACGCCACAAACGTGTTGTTACTGAAAAATACTGTTCTGTGTTAACCGGTTAAGACCGTGTACAGTAGGTGTGTATTTTTTTGCATTAGTGAAATTATTTTGATGTGATATGAACCTAGAGGGATTTATTTCAAGAACCGTAACGTTACTGCAACTGAGAATCGATTCACGTTTAGATGGCTTCCAGAGCTAATTCTCCCTTTAAATATAACATGTACCTAAGGTCATTGGACAAAGGAGTAACGCTAGGCTAAGTTTAATTCCACTAACGTTAGCATCGTTGCTTAGCTGTGGGATTTGGACGTTGCATTGTAGCAGAAGTTTGACTCAGTAAACCATATCAGCAAACCAATGGGGAAAGTCCACGGTCTTTACCAACGCAACTAGCTAGCTAGCTACCTTGTTTTGTGTAGTGACACAGGGACTGAGGGAGGGCGCAACGTCAGCCATTAGCTAGTTAGCGTAGTTTTGACATACAGTCCTTTCAGTGTGGTCATGGCCAGGTGGTGTGCCCGATAATGAGTCTCAACCATTGACTTCAGCATCTTAGTTGCACAACCATATGTTGATGCATAACTAGCTAGCCAGTGAAATGTGAGGGCTCAATGTATGAGTTGCAACAGCACCTCACCACACGCAGCAGCAACTGTTGCTGATGCTGCCTATCTTTCTTTTCTAGTTTGTGAGAAGACAAAGAACAGGGCCATTCTTTCACCTGACAGCTAGCCAGCCGGAGAGACGGGGAACAGGATAGGGAAACAGTGCGCAGCGGGCGCTGCAGAGCCACCAGAGAAGATGGCTAGCAGCCCAGAGAAGAGTTCCACAGCACAGGAGCTGAAGGAGCAGGGCAACCAACTGTTCCTCTGCCGCAAGTACCAGGAAGCTGCCACCTGCTACAGCAAAACCATAGTGAGTAGCAAGCTACTGCTCTTAAGGGGAATGATGATGTAAAATGTCTACACCTTTTCAGATGACTGAAAGTCTATATGATATGAGATATTGACACTGTCCTATTCACCTACTCTGAATAGATGTCAGAATAGAAGTAGCTTGGTCTGATGCACTCTTACAAAAATAGCTTGTGCAATATGTAGGCCTAACGTGCGTGGTTGCACCTGTGTGTGTGTATACATCTTGCCAACAGAACCGTAACCCCTCAGTGGCGGTGTACTACACCAACCGTACTCTGTGCCAAGTGAAACTGCAAGCAGAACGACAAAGCCCTGGCGGACTGCAAGCACGCGCTGGAACTGGACCCCCATTCTGTCAAAGCCCACTTCTTCCTGTGCCAGTGTCACCTGGAGCTGGAGAACTACAACGAGGCCATCGGCAACCTGCAGAGAGGTCAGGACCAACCCTCAAGGCCAGTTTCCTAGACACAGATTAAGTTTGGGCCTGTATTCACTAAGGGTCCGATTTAGGAAATTACGCCTTTCCTATATACTTTTTAGTAGTTGGTATTCAGAGTAACCTTATTAAGGTGCGTAACAGGCTTTGTAGGCGTGGTTCACTTGCGCACGCCAAATAAGTGTAATTGAACTGCTAGAAACCTTCCCACTGGCTGGCCAACAGATGTTCTCGTGGAGTTTTTATTCAATAGGGTTTTCAGTACATTTGTCTTAATAAGTCATCCCTTTAAATACAGTACACCTTTTCACTTTGGTTTTTGTCAACAGACTCAATAGAATATATTGAGAGAACGGGTTCAGAATATTATGGATCAATGAAGGAAAGATATCTAAATATATGCATATTTGTCTCCGTTTCAACACCAGTTGGTAGATTTAAAAAAAATACTCTGATCTTGTACCTACAAGATCAGAGTATTTTTTTTACATTTAGGGTTAGGAAAGTATTTATGAATCATAAAAAAATAGCTTGGAGAACCTTTCGGCATGAAAGAAAGTAAACAGTGGTTTGATTCATTCTAAAAATTGCCACACTCACTTATTTAACCTGTGGTAATGTTGGAGTATTTGTGTACATAGAGAATAGTGTACAACATCTATTGCCTGCACCAACCATGGAACTGGGTGATGACACAGCCAAGTATGGTGCCATACATCGGGTTCAAACTGCTGTCTTAATCAGTGTTCCGCTCCATAAACGATTTAATTAGCCTTTTATTATGTTATCAATTGTTACTAATGATCCTTAGCAATAGCCACATGGCCGTGACGGCGTTTACAGAGGAAGCAAATAAAGGTAAACCTTTAGGGGTTAGGTTATACCTACTGAAGGGAACTAATAGTAAATTGGCAGTTGAATAAGTGTTATTATTATGCCTACTCACAGTCGATACTGATAGCGGTTAATATTTAACATGATAGAAATAGGAGACAAAGTCGGGGTAGCCTATAATTAAGACATTCAGGAGTGTCCATCCCTGCAAGTTAAAAGGCCGTACAATAAAATTCTGCATAATGGCACGGCATGTCCCAGTGTGTAATCTTGGTTTCATCAGCCCAGAAAATATTGTTTCTCATGTCTGAGAGGCCTTCAAGTTGTAGAACTACCTCAAGGATGATCAATGGAAACAGGATGCACCTCAGCTCAATTTCCAGTATCATAGCAAATGGTCTGAATACTTATGTAAATAAGGTATTTCTGTTTTTGCAAACATTTCTAAACCTGTTTTTGTTGTGTCATTATGGGGTGTTGTGTGTAGATTGAGGGGAAAAATGTATTAATATATTGTTAGTTACGCTGTAACATAACAATGTGGAAAAAGTGAAGGGGTCTGAATACTTTCTGAATGCACTGTAGATGTGCAGTTGCAATTTATAATGCTGTCAACATTCTAACTATACCCAGTACTAGGCATCTCTGAGGCAGTATTACATTCATGTCTGGACCTTTTCTGTCGGCAGCTTACAATCTGGCCAAGGAGCAGAGACTGAACTTTGGAGACGACATCCCGAGTGCCCTGCGGGTCGCTAAGAAGAAGCGCTGGAATAGCATTGAGGAGAAGCGCATCAACCAGGAGAACAAGCTGCATGCATATCTCACCAAACTTATCCTAGCAGAGAAGGAGAGGTGAGGGAGGGACCGGGAGCTAGGCTTTTGGGCAGATAATCATACTAGTGTATGAGCAAAATGTCTGCACTGATATTCCTACATTTTGGCCCATTCCACCTGACAGCTGGTGTAACTGAGTCAGGTTTGTCGGCCTCTTTGCTCGCACACGCTTTTTCAGTTCTGCCCACACATTTTCTATAGGATTGAGGTCAGGGCTCTGTGATGACAACTCCAATACCTTGACTTTGTTGTCCTTACGCCATTTTCCCACAACTTTTTCGGTCCGAGAACCTTCTAGAGCCACGTACCTCACCATCGACCTGGGGTCTAGAACAGGTTTCTAAAGTTTCGTAACTCTAGTTCTGACGGTTCTTTTTTAGCTCGAACAAAGCTAACTAATGTATATCTCAGTGTATGTCTCTACGCACCCCAATGTGTCCCTCCTTCCAAGCTGTGCTTGTGTGTGATTTAGTTTTTCTTTGAAATGTTATGGGAAAAATGACTGATTTACAGTTCATGGGGGTTGCCTAATCACACACATGAAGTTTTGGAAAGATCTGACTTTTTTAACCCTTTGAAACATCCCCTGTGACACCAATTATGGCACTTCCGGTTGGCACAGGAAGCTATAGGTAAACACATATCCTCATTGGGGTATGCCTTTACAGAATCCTGAGTTTTAAGTGTTTATGTTAAGAACTGACCGATTTACACAGGGTTGAATGCACTATTTATCACAAGCTGCTGGTTGGGTATGGAAAAACACGTTTAGGGTGATTTTAACCACTTCCGGTTGCTTCAGGAAGCTTAGAATCGACACAGGTAGACCTCATAGTATCCTGATGGACTGTCATTGAAGACAGGTTCATAAGGCATTCATAACCCACATAGGCTTCAGGTTGACTTTAGAGGAGCAGGCAATGTATTCCTATGGGGAGAGATGTCGTTGTAATCTGTGAGATCAAAAAAAAACTGTTTTACTGTTAAGGGTTAATGCCACGCGGTCAAGGTTAGGCTTGCACAGATCGGGAGGACCTCAGGAACGTCGTACCTGATGTCGAATTGTGCTTCTCACCCTAACGGTTCTCTCACTGTCACCCAAAAGCAAATGACATTTAGGGCCAGGCTTCATTTTGGGCCTACTTTTTTCACGGTCGCTGCACTCAGAGCGAGCTACGGTCAAGCGGGGCATCTCCTTGAACTCGGAACGGCCTAGAGAATATGGAAATGCCATTGCAGGCTCTGTGTGTCTTTAAGCACCGCACTTTGTCACTCCATCCTTGCTGTGTGTGTGTGTGTGTGTGTGTGAGAGAGCTTTTCTTTGACATCTGTTGGGAGAAATGACTGATTTACAGTTCATGGGGGAAAAGGGGGGAAAAAACAACATAACTTCCAAAGGTTTTCAACCACTTTTCGTGAACATGAGAATATTTCTACCATAAAACTACTACACGATTTTGTGTACTTTACTCAGAAAATATCCTTTTAGTCAGATTTCCAACATTGGTGATTAACATGATTTAATATGACTTTTGTGGCAATTTCTACAGAAACACTACTAAAGGACAGAATGGAGGTATAATTTGTAGAATTTCAACCATGAGATCTTTTTCAATAATAATAGAAATAATTGTATGCATTTTAGTCAGTGACATTGGTGATTAACATTAGGCAATTTCTATCATAAAATTACAACACAACAGAAGTGAAGTGCCATTTGGAGAATTTCAACCTCGGAGATATTTTATAATATTTGAGGAAATCAATTTTACGTATTTTAACAGGCAAAGCATAATTTCCAAAAGATTTCAAACACTTTGGGAAATGCGTGCCTCTAGTGAAATTGCATGTTTGCATAGCGCGCGGAGGTGATCGTGCGGCAGAGTCGATTTCCGCGCTTATAAACGCAAGGTCGTTACAGTATTTTATCAGCAAAACATCATTTCCAAAATATTTCAAACACTTGTTAACATGATGTAATATGACCTTGAGGCAATTTCTACCACAAAACTACTAATGGTAAGGATTGGTTTTGGGGTATTGGTAACTTTTTTGTTATTGAATCTTACCTCGCGGTGCTCCGTTGTATATCCGACGTCAGCATGACAACAAACTAGCTAGCTCTTAGCTCTCTGTTATAGTATAGTTATAGTATAGTTACAGTTCAATGGGAAAAGCAAATCAATTAAGACCTGAAATTGAAATATACTGGCACATCAATCGTCTGTATATGAAATTCATTTGAAAGGGTGAGGTTAAAGATGTTTGTTTTTGTGTGTAGTTCACCACTAATCGGTAGCTAGGTAACGTTAGTTTAATAACCGAAATTTGAGCTAGGCTAGCTGTTAGCTAACGCTTGACTTTGTCATCATGAGATAACGTTACATTAGACATACATGTGGCTAAATCATTGGGTGAAGAGGCGTATTCTGGAGGGGGAGTTCTGTTAGGAGCCGTGACGTTCGTTCTGAACATTAAACAAGCATCGCTAGCGATATGTTTTTGGAGGCGTAATGACCTTATCTTTCATATCCGTGATAACCCATTTTCAAAAAACTAAAATTTAAATTGATACACAGCTTTATAGGGCTGGGGTTCCCACACGACCATATTTCCATCTCACAGCGCTTATTTACGGAAGACAGGGTGGACTACCTGAGCTAATTAGCAATCTGTTTCTCCGTGTGAAGACAGACGCCACAAACGTGTTGTTACTGAAAAATACTGTTCTGTGTTAACCGGTTAAGACCGTGTACAGTAGGTGTGTATTTTTTTGCATTAGTGAAATTATTTTGATGTGATATGAACCTAGAGGGATTTATTTCAAGAACCGTAACGTTACTGCAACTGAGAATCGATTCACGTTTAGATGGCTTCCAGAGCTAATTCTCCCTTTAAATATAACATGTACCTAAGGTCATTGGACAAAGGAGTAACGCTAGGCTAAGTTTAATTCCACTAACGTTAGCATCGTTGCTTAGCTGTGGGATTTGGACGTTGCATTGTAGCAGAAGTTTGACTCAGTAAACCATATCAGCAAACCGATGGGGAAAGTCCACGGTCTTTACCAACGCAACTAGCTAGCTAGCTACCTTGTTTTGTGTAGTGACACAGGGACTGAGGGAGGGCGCAACGTCAGCCATTAGCTAGTTAGCGTAGTTTTGACATACAGTCCTTTCAGTGTGGTCATGGCCAGGTGGTGTGCCTGATAATGACTGGTTTTAATGCGTCTCAACCATTGACTTCAGCATCTTAGTTGCACAACCATATGTTGATGCATAACTAGCTAGCCAGTGAAATGTGAGGGCTCAATGTATGAGTTGCAACAGCACCTCACCACACGCAGCAGCAACTGTTGCTGATGCTGCCTATCTTTCTTTTCTAGTTTGTGAGAAGACAAAGAACAGGGCCATTCTTTCACCTGACAGCTAGCCAGCCGGAGAGACGGGGAACAGGATAGGGAAACAGTGCGCAGCGGGCGCTGCAGAGCCACCAGAGAAGATGGCTAGCAGCCCAGAGAAGAGTTCCACAGCACAGGAGCTGAAGGAGCAGGGCAACCAACTGTTCCTCTGCCGCAAGTACCAGGAAGCTGCCACCTGCTACAGCAAAACCATAGTGAGTAGCAAGCTACTGCTCTTAAGGGGAATGATGATGTAAAATGTCTACACCTTTTCAGATGACTGAAAGTCTATATGATATGAGATATTGACACTGTCCTATTCACCTACTCTGAATAGATGTCAGAATAGAAGTAGCTTGGTCTGATGCACTCTTACAAAAATAGCTTGTGCAATATGTAGGCCTAACGTGCGTGGTTGCACCTGTGTGTGTGTATACATCTTGCCAACAGAACCGTAACCCCTCAGTGGCGGTGTACTACACCAACCGTACTCTGTGCCAAGTGAAGCTGCAAGCAGAACGACAAAGCCCTGGCGGACTGCAAGCACGCGCTGGAACTGGACCCCCATTCTGTCAAAGCCCACTTCTTCCTGTGCCAGTGTCACCTGGAGCTGGAGAACTACAACGAGGCAATCGGCAACCTGCAGAGAGGTCAGGACCAACCCTCAAGGCCAGTTTCCTAGACACAGATTAAGTTTGGGCCTGTATTCACTAAGGGTCCGATTTAGGAAATTACGCCTTTCCTATATACTTTTTAGTAGTTGGTATTCAGAGTAACCTTATTAAGGTGCGTAACAGGCTTTGTAGGCGTGGTTCACTTGCGCACGCCAAATAAGTGTAATTGAACTGCTAGAAACCTTCCCACTGGCTGGCCAACAGATGTTCTCGTGGAGTTTTTATTCAATAGGGTTTTCAGTACATTTGTCTTAATAAGTCATCCCTTTAAATACAGTACACCTTTTCACTTTGGTTTTTGTCAACAGACTCAATAGAATATATTGAGAGAACGGGTTCAGAATATTATGGATCAATGAAGGAAAGATATCTAAATATATGCATATTTGTCTCCGTTTCAACACCAGTTGGTAGATTTAAAAAAAATACTCACTCTTGTACCTACAAGATCAGAGTATTTTTTTTACATTTAGGGTTAGGAAAGTATTTATGAATCATAAAAAAATAGCTTGGAGAACCTTTCGGCATGAAAGAAAGTAAACAGTGGTTTGATTCATTCTAAAAATTGCCACACTCACTTATTTAACCTGTGGTAATGTTGGAGTATTTGTGTACATAGAGAATAGTGTACAACATCTATTGCCTGCACCAACCATGGAACTGGGTGATGACACAGCCAAGTATGGTGCCATACATCGGGTTCAAACTGCTGTCTTAATCAGTGTTCCGCTCCATAAACGATTTAATTAGCCTTTTATTATGTTATCAATTGTTACTAATGATCCTTAGCAATAGCCACATGGCCGTGACGGCGTTTACAGAGGAAGCAAATAAAGGTAAACCTTTAGGGGTTAGGTTATACCTACTGAAGGGAACTAATAGTAAATTGGCAGTTGAATAAGTGTTATTATTATGCCTACTCACAGTCGATACTGATAGCGGTTAATATTTAACATGATAGAAATAGGAGACAAAGTCGGGGTAGCCTATAATTAAGACATTCAGGAGTGTCCATCCCTGCAAGTTAAAAGGCCGTACAATAAAATTCTGCATAATGGCACGGCATGTCCCAGTGTGTAATCTTGGTTTCATCAGCCCAGAAAATATTGTTTCTCATGTCTGAGAGGCCTTCAAGTTGTAGAACTACCTCAAGGATGATCAATGGAAACAGGATGCACCTCAGCTCAATTTCCAGTATCATAGCAAATGGTCTGAATACTTATGTAAATAAGGTATTTCTGTTTTTGCAAACATTTCTAAACCTGTTTTTGTTGTGTCATTATGGGGTGTTGTGTGTAGATTGAGGGGAAAAATGTATTAATATATTGTTAGTTACGCTGTAACATAACAATGTGGAAAAAGTGAAGGGGTCTGAATACTTTCTGAATGCACTGTAGATGTGCAGTTGCAATTTATAATGCTGTCAACATTCTAACTATACCCAGTACTAGGCATCTCTGAGGCAGTATTACATTCATGTCTGGACCTTTTCTGTCGGCAGCTTACAATCTGGCCAAGGAGCAGAGACTGAACTTTGGAGACGACATCCCGAGTGCCCTGCGGGTCGCTAAGAAGAAGCGCTGGAATAGCATTGAGGAGAAGCGCATCAACCAGGAGAACAAGCTGCATGCATATCTCACCAAACTTATCCTAGCAGAGAAGGAGAGGTGAGGGAGGGACCGGGAGCTAGGCTTTTGGGCAGATAATCATACTAGTGTATGAGCAAAATGTCTGCACTGATATTCCTACATTTTGGCCCATTCCACCTGACAGCTGGTGTAACTGAGTCAGGTTTGTCGGCCTCTTTGCTCGCACACGCTTTTTCAGTTCTGCCCACACATTTTCTATAGGATTGAGGTCAGGGCTCTGTGATGACAACTCCAATACCTTGACTTTGTTGTCCTTACGCCATTTTCCCACAACTTTTTCGGTCCGAGAACCTTCTAGAGCCACGTACCTCACCACGCACTATCGACCTGGGGTCTAGAACAGGTTTCTAAAGTTTCGTAACTCTAGTTCTGACGGTTCTTTTTTAGCTCGAACAAAGCTAACTAATGTATATCTCAGTGTATGTCTCTACGCACCCCAATGTGTCCCTCCTTCCAAGCTGTGCTTGTGTGTGATTTAGTTTTTCTTTGAAATTTTATGGGAAAAATGACTGATTTACAGTTCATGGGGGTTGCCTAATCACACACATGAAGTTTTGGAAAGATCTGACTTTTTTAACCCTTTGAAACATCCCCTGTGACACCAATTATGGCACTTCCGGTTGGCACAGGAAGCTATAGGTAAACACATATCCTCATTGGGGTATGCCTTTACAGAATCCTGAGTTTTAAGTGTTTATGTTAAGAACTGACCGATTTACACAGGGTTGAATGCACTATTTATCACAAGCTGCTGGTTGGGTATGGAAAAACACGTTTAGGGTGATTTTAACCACTTCCGGTTGCTTCAGGAAGCTTAGAATCGACACAGGTAGACCTCATAGTATCCTGATGGACTGTCATTGAAGACAGGTTCATAAGGCATTCATAACCCACATAGGCTTCAGGTTGACTTTAGAGGAGCAGGCAATGTATTCCTATGGGGAGAGATGTCGTTGTAATCTGTGAGATCAAAAAAAAACTGTTTTACTGTTAAGGGTTAATGCCACGCGGTCAAGGTTAGGCTTGCACAGATCGGGAGGACCTCAGGAACGTCGTACCTGATGTCGAATTGTGCTTCTCACCCTAACGGTTCTCTCACTGTCACCCAAAAGCAAATGACATTTAGGGCCAGGCTTCATTTTGGGCCTACTTTTTTCACGGTCGCTGCACTCAGAGCGAGCTACGGTCAAGCGGGGCATCTCCTTGAACTCGGAACGGCCTAGAGAATATGGAAATGCCATTGCAGGCTCTGTGTGTCTTTAAGCACCGCACTTTGTCACTCCATCCTTGCTGTGTGTGTGTGTGTGTGTGTGTGAGAGAGCTTTTCTTTGACATCTGTTGGGAGAAATGACTGATTTACAGTTCATGGGGGAAAAGGGGGGAAAAAACAACATAACTTCCAAAGGTTTTCAACCACTTTTCGTGAACATGAGAATATTTCTACCATAAAACTACTACACGATTTTGTGTACTTTACTCAGAAAATATCCTTTTAGTCAGATTTCCAACATTGGTGATTAACATGATTTAATATGACTTTTGTGGCAATTTCTACAGAAACACTACTAAAGGACAGAATGGAGGTATAATTTGTAGAATTTCAACCATGAGATCTTTTTCAATAATAATAGAAATAATTGTATGCATTTTAGTCAGTGACATTGGTGATTAACATTAGGCAATTTCTATCATAAAATTACAACACAACAGAAGTGAAGTGCCATTTGGAGAATTTCAACCTCGGAGATATTTTATAATATTTGAGGAAATCAATTTTACGTATTTTAACAGGCAAAGCATAATTTCCAAAAGATTTCAAACACTTTGGGAAATGCGTGCCTCTAGTGAAATTGCATGTTTGCATAGCGCGCGGAGGTGATCGTGCGGCAGAGTCGATTTCCGCGCTTATAAACGCAAGGTCGTTACAGTATTTTATCAGCAAAACATCATTTCCAAAATATTTCAAACACTTGTTAACATGATGTAATATGACCTTGAGGCAATTTCTACCACAAAACTACTAATGGTAAGGATTGGTTTTGGGGTATTGGTAACTTTTTTGTTATTGAATCTTACCTCGCGGTGCTCCGTTGTATATCCGACGTCAGCATGACAACAAACTAGCTAGCTCTTAGCTCTCTGTTATAGTATAGTTATAGTATAGTTACAGTTCAATGGGAAAAGCAAATCAATTAAGACCTGAAATTGAAATATACTGGCACATCAATCGTCTGTATATGAAATTCATTTGAAAGGGTGAGGTTAAAGATGTTTGTTTTTGTGTGTAGTTCACCACTAATCGGTAGCTAGGTAACGTTAGTTTAATAACCGAAATTTGAGCTAGGCTAGCTGTTAGCTAACGCTTGACTTTGTCATCATGAGATAACGTTACATTAGACATACATGTGGCTAAATCATTGGGTGAAGAGGCGTATTCTGGAGGGGGAGTTCTGTTAGGAGCCGTGACGTTCGTTCTGAACATTAAACAAGCATCGCTAGCGATATGTTTTTGGAGGCGTAATGACCTTATCTTTCATATCCGTGATAACCCATTTTCAAAAAACTAAAATTTAAATTGATACACAGCTTTATAGGGCTGGGGTTCCCACACGACCATATTTCCATCTCACAGCGCTTATTTACGGAAGACAGGGTGGACTACCTGAGCTAATTAGCAATCTGTTTCTCCGTGTGAAGACAGACGCCACAAACGTGTTGTTACTGAAAAATACTGTTCTGTGTTAACCGGTTAAGACCGTGTACAGTAGGTGTGTATTTTTTTGCATTAGTGAAATTATTTTGATGTGATATGAACCTAGAGGGATTTATTTCAAGAACCGTAACGTTACTGCAACTGAGAATCGATTCACGTTTAGATGGCTTCCAGAGCTAATTCTCCCTTTAAATATAACATGTACCTAAGGTCATTGGACAAAGGAGTAACGCTAGGCTAAGTTTAATTCCACTAACGTTAGCATCGTTGCTTAGCTGTGGGATTTGGACGTTGCATTGTAGCAGAAGTTTGACTCAGTAAACCATATCAGCAAACCGATGGGGAAAGTCCACGGTCTTTACCAACGCAACTAGCTAGCTAGCTACCTTGTTTTGTGTAGTGACACAGGGACTGAGGGAGGGCGCAACGTCAGCCATTAGCTAGTTAGCGTAGTTTTGACATACAGTCCTTTCAGTGTGGTCATGGCCAGGTGGTGTGCCTGATAATGACTGGTTTTAATGCGTCTCAACCATTGACTTCAGCATCTTAGTTGCACAACCATATGTTGATGCATAACTAGCTAGCCAGTGAAATGTGAGGGCTCAATGTATGAGTTGCAACAGCACCTCACCACACGCAGCAGCAACTGTTGCTGATGCTGCCTATCTTTCTTTTCTAGTTTGTGAGAAGACAAAGAACAGGGCCATTCTTTCACCTGACAGCTAGCCAGCCGGAGAGACGGGGAACAGGATAGGGAAACAGTGCGCAGCGGGCGCTGCAGAGCCACCAGAGAAGATGGCTAGCAGCCCAGAGAAGAGTTCCACAGCACAGGAGCTGAAGGAGCAGGGCAACCAACTGTTCCTCTGCCGCAAGTACCAGGAAGCTGCCACCTGCTACAGCAAAACCATAGTGAGTAGCAAGCTACTGCTCTTAAGGGGAATGATGATGTAAAATGTCTACACCTTTTCAGATGACTGAAAGTCTATATGATATGAGATATTGACACTGTCCTATTCACCTACTCTGAATAGATGTCAGAATAGAAGTAGCTTGGTCTGATGCACTCTTACAAAAATAGCTTGTGCAATATGTAGGCCTAACGTGCGTGGTTGCACCTGTGTGTGTGTATACATCTTGCCAACAGAACCGTAACCCCTCAGTGGCGGTGTACTACACCAACCGTACTCTGTGCCAAGTGAAGCTGCAAGCAGAACGACAAAGCCCTGGCGGACTGCAAGCACGCGCTGGAACTGGACCCCCATTCTGTCAAAGCCCACTTCTTCCTGTGCCAGTGTCACCTGGAGCTGGAGAACTACAACGAGGCCATCGGCAACCTGCAGAGAGGTCAGGACCAACCCTCAAGGCCAGTTTCCTAGACACAGATTAAGTTTGGGCCTGTATTCACTAAGGGTCCGATTTAGGAAATTACGCCTTTCCTATATACTTTTTAGTAGTTGGTATTCAGAGTAACCTTATTAAGGTGCGTAACAGGCTTTGTAGGCGTGGTTCACTTGCGCACGCCAAATAAGTGTAATTGAACTGCTAGAAACCTTCCCACTGGCTGGCCAACAGATGTTCTCGTGGAGTTTTTATTCAATAGGGTTTTCAGTACATTTGTCTTAATAAGTCATCCCTTTAAATACAGTACACCTTTTCACTTTGGTTTTTGTCAACAGACTCAATAGAATATATTGAGAGAACGGGTTCAGAATATTATGGATCAATGAAGGAAAGATATCTAAATATATGCATATTTGTCTCCGTTTCAACACCAGTTGGTAGATTTAAAAAAAATACTCTGATCTTGTACCTACAAGATCAGAGTATTTTTTTTACATTTAGGGTTAGGAAAGTATTTATGAATCATAAAAAAATAGCTTGGAGAACCTTTCGGCATGAAAGAAAGTAAACAGTGGTTTGATTCATTCTAAAAATTGCCACACTCACTTATTTAACCTGTGGTAATGTTGGAGTATTTGTGTACATAGAGAATAGTGTACAACATCTATTGCCTGCACCAACCATGGAACTGGGTGATGACACAGCCAAGTATGGTGCCATACATCGGGTTCAAACTGCTGTCTTAATCAGTGTTCCGCTCCATAAACGATTTAATTAGCCTTTTATTATGTTATCAATTGTTACTAATGATCCTTAGCAATAGCCACATGGCCGTGACGGCGTTTACAGAGGAAGCAAATAAAGGTAAACCTTTAGGGGTTAGGTTATACCTACTGAAGGGAACTAATAGTAAATTGGCAGTTGAATAAGTGTTATTATTATGCCTACTCACAGTCGATACTGATAGCGGTTAATATTTAACATGATAGAAATAGGAGACAAAGTCGGGGTAGCCTATAATTAAGACATTCAGGAGTGTCCATCCCTGCAAGTTAAAAGGCCGTACAATAAAATTCTGCATAATGGCACGGCATGTCCCAGTGTGTAATCTTGGTTTCATCAGCCCAGAAAATATTGTTTCTCATGTCTGAGAGGCCTTCAAGTTGTAGAACTACCTCAAGGATGATCAATGGAAACAGGATGCACCTCAGCTCAATTTCCAGTATCATAGCAAATGGTCTGAATACTTATGTAAATAAGGTATTTCTGTTTTTGCAAACATTTCTAAACCTGTTTTTGTTGTGTCATTATGGGGTGTTGTGTGTAGATTGAGGGGAAAAATGTATTAATATATTGTTAGTTACGCTGTAACATAACAATGTGGAAAAAGTGAAGGGGTCTGAATACTTTCTGAATGCACTGTAGATGTGCAGTTGCAATTTATAATGCTGTCAACATTCTAACTATACCCAGTACTAGGCATCTCTGAGGCAGTATTACATTCATGTCTGGACCTTTTCTGTCGGCAGCTTACAATCTGGCCAAGGAGCAGAGACTGAACTTTGGAGACGACATCCCGAGTGCCCTGCGGGTCGCTAAGAAGAAGCGCTGGAATAGCATTGAGGAGAAGCGCATCAACCAGGAGAACAAGCTGCATGCATATCTCACCAAACTTATCCTAGCAGAGAAGGAGAGGTGAGGGAGGGACCGGGAGCTAGGCTTTTGGGCAGATAATCATACTAGTGTATGAGCAAAATGTCTGCACTGATATTCCTACATTTTGGCCCATTCCACCTGACAGCTGGTGTAACTGAGTCAGGTTTGTCGGCCTCTTTGCTCGCACACGCTTTTTCAGTTCTGCCCACACATTTTCTATAGGATTGAGGTCAGGGCTCTGTGATGACAACTCCAATACCTTGACTTTGTTGTCCTTACGCCATTTTCCCACAACTTTTTCGGTCCGAGAACCTTCTAGAGCCACGTACCTCACCACGCACTATCGACCTGGGGTCTAGAACAGGTTTCTAAAGTTTCGTAACTCTAGTTCTGACGGTTCTTTTTTAGCTCGAACAAAGCTAACTAATGTATATCTCAGTGTATGTCTCTACGCACCCCAATGTGTCCCTCCTTCCAAGCTGTGCTTGTGTGTGATTTAGTTTTTCTTTGAAATTTTATGGGAAAAATGACTGATTTACAGTTCATGGGGGTTGCCTAATCACACACATGAAGTTTTGGAAAGATCTGACTTTTTTAACCCTTTGAAACATCCCCTGTGACACCAATTATGGCACTTCCGGTTGGCACAGGAAGCTATAGGTAAACACATATCCTCATTGGGGTATGCCTTTACAGAATCCTGAGTTTTAAGTGTTTATGTTAAGAACTGACCGATTTACACAGGGTTGAATGCACTATTTATCACAAGCTGCTGGTTGGGTATGGAAAAACACGTTTAGGGTGATTTTAACCACTTCCGGTTGCTTCAGGAAGCTTAGAATCGACACAGGTAGACCTCATAGTATCCTGATGGACTGTCATTGAAGACAGGTTCATAAGGCATTCATAACCCACATAGGCTTCAGGTTGACTTTAGAGGAGCAGGCAATGTATTCCTATGGGGAGAGATGTCGTTGTAATCTGTGAGATCAAAAAAAAACTGTTTTACTGTTAAGGGTTAATGCCACGCGGTCAAGGTTAGGCTTGCACAGATCGGGAGGACCTCAGGAACGTCGTACCTGATGTCGAATTGTGCTTCTCACCCTAACGGTTCTCTCACTGTCACCCAAAAGCAAATGACATTTAGGGCCAGGCTTCATTTTGGGCCTACTTTTTTCACGGTCGCTGCACTCAGAGCGAGCTACGGTCAAGCGGGGCATCTCCTTGAACTCGGAACGGCCTAGAGAATATGGAAATGCCATTGCAGGCTCTGTGTGTCTTTAAGCACCGCACTTTGTCACTCCATCCTTGCTGTGTGTGTGTGTGTGTGTGTGTGAGAGAGCTTTTCTTTGACATCTGTTGGGAGAAATGACTGATTTACAGTTCATGGGGGAAAAGGGGGGAAAAAACAACATAACTTCCAAAGGTTTTCAACCACTTTTCGTGAACATGAGAATATTTCTACCATAAAACTACTACACGATTTTGTGTACTTTACTCAGAAAATATCCTTTTAGTCAGATTTCCAACATTGGTGATTAACATGATTTAATATGACTTTTGTGGCAATTTCTACAGAAACACTACTAAAGGACAGAATGGAGGTATAATTTGTAGAATTTCAACCATGAGATCTTTTTCAATAATAATAGAAATAATTGTATGCATTTTAGTCAGTGACATTGGTGATTAACATTAGGCAATTTCTATCATAAAATTACAACACAACAGAAGTGAAGTGCCATTTGGAGAATTTCAACCTCGGAGATATTTTATAATATTTGAGGAAATCAATTTTACGTATTTTAACAGGCAAAGCATAATTTCCAAAAGATTTCAAACACTTTGGGAAATGCGTGCCTCTAGTGAAATTGCATGTTTGCATAGCGCGCGGAGGTGATCGTGCGGCAGAGTCGATTTCCGCGCTTATAAACGCAAGGTCGTTACAGTATTTTATCAGCAAAACATCATTTCCAAAATATTTCAAACACTTGTTAACATGATGTAATATGACCTTGAGGCAATTTCTACCACAAAACTACTAATGGTAAGGATTGGTTTTGGGGTATTGGTAACTTTTTTGTTATTGAATCTTACCTCGCGGTGCTCCGTTGTATATCCGACGTCAGCATGACAACAAACTAGCTAGCTCTTAGCTCTCTGTTATAGTATAGTTATAGTATAGTTACAGTTCAATGGGAAAAGCAAATCAATTAAGACCTGAAATTGAAATATACTGGCACATCAATCGTCTGTATATGAAATTCATTTGAAAGGGTGAGGTTAAAGATGTTTGTTTTTGTGTGTAGTTCACCACTAATCGGTAGCTAGGTAACGTTAGTTTAATAACCGAAATTTGAGCTAGGCTAGCTGTTAGCTAACGCTTGACTTTGTCATCATGAGATAACGTTACATTAGACATACATGTGGCTAAATCATTGGGTGAAGAGGCGTATTCTGGAGGGGGAGTTCTGTTAGGAGCCGTGACGTTCGTTCTGAACATTAAACAAGCATCGCTAGCGATATGTTTTTGGAGGCGTAATGACCTTATCTTTCATATCCGTGATAACCCATTTTCAAAAAACTAAAATTTAAATTGATACACAGCTTTATAGGGCTGGGGTTCCCACACGACCATATTTCCATCTCACAGCGCTTATTTACGGAAGACAGGGTGGACTACCTGAGCTAATTAGCAATCTGTTTCTCCGTGTGAAGACAGACGCCACAAACGTGTTGTTACTGAAAAATACTGTTCTGTGTTAACCGGTTAAGACCGTGTACAGTAGGTGTGTATTTTTTTGCATTAGTGAAATTATTTTGATGTGATATGAACCTAGAGGGATTTATTTCAAGAACCGTAACGTTACTGCAACTGAGAATCGATTCACGTTTAGATGGCTTCCAGAGCTAATTCTCCCTTTAAATATAACATGTACCTAAGGTCATTGGACAAAGGAGTAACGCTAGGCTAAGTTTAATTCCACTAACGTTAGCATCGTTGCTTAGCTGTGGGATTTGGACGTTGCATTGTAGCAGAAGTTTGACTCAGTAAACCATATCAGCAAACCGATGGGGAAAGTCCACGGTCTTTACCAACGCAACTAGCTAGCTAGCTACCTTGTTTTGTGTAGTGACACAGGGACTGAGGGAGGGCGCAACGTCAGCCATTAGCTAGTTAGCGTAGTTTTGACATACAGTCCTTTCAGTGTGGTCATGGCCAGGTGGTGTGCCTGATAATGACTGGTTTTAATGCGTCTCAACCATTGACTTCAGCATCTTAGTTGCACAACCATATGTTGATGCATAACTAGCTAGCCAGTGAAATGTGAGGGCTCAATGTATGAGTTGCAACAGCACCTCACCACACGCAGCAGCAACTGTTGCTGATGCTGCCTATCTTTCTTTTCTAGTTTGTGAGAAGACAAAGAACAGGGCCATTCTTTCACCTGACAGCTAGCCAGCCGGAGAGACGGGGAACAGGATAGGGAAACAGTGCGCAGCGGGCGCTGCAGAGCCACCAGGGAAGATGGCTAGCAGCCCAGAGAAGAGTTCCACAGCACAGGAGCTGAAGGAGCAGGGCAACCAACTGTTCCTCTGCCGCAAGTACCAGGAAGCTGCCACCTGCTACAGCAAAACCATAGTGAGTAGCAAGCTACTGCTCTTAAGGGGAATGATGATGTAAAATGTCTACACCTTTTCAGATGACTGAAAGTCTATATGATATGAGATATTGACACTGTCCTATTCACCTACTCTGAATAGATGTCAGAATAGAAGTAGCTTGGTCTGATGCACTCTTACAAAAATAGCTTGTGCAATATGTAGGCCTAACGTGCGTGGTTGCACCTGTGTGTGTGTATACATCTTGCCAACAGAACCGTAACCCCTCAGTGGCGGTGTACTACACCAACCGTACTCTGTGCCAAGTGAAGCTGCAAGCAGAACGACAAAGCCCTGGCGGACTGCAAGCACGCGCTGGAACTGGACCCCCATTCTGTCAAAGCCCACTTCTTCCTGTGCCAGTGTCACCTGGAGCTGGAGAACTACAACGAGGCCATCGGCAACCTGCAGAGAGGTCAGGACCAACCCTCAAGGCCAGTTTCCTAGACACAGATTAAGTTTGGGCCTGTATTCACTAAGGGTCCGATTTAGGAAATTACGCCTTTCCTATATACTTTTTAGTAGTTGGTATTCAGAGTAACCTTATTAAGGTGCGTAACAGGCTTTGTAGGCGTGGTTCACTTGCGCACGCCAAATAAGTGTAATTGAACTGCTAGAAACCTTCCCACTGGCTGGCCAACAGATGTTCTCGTGGAGTTTTTATTCAATAGGGTTTTCAGTACATTTGTCTTAATAAGTCATCCCTTTAAATACAGTACACCTTTTCACTTTGGTTTTTGTCAACAGACTCAATAGAATATATTGAGAGAACGGGTTCAGAATATTATGGATCAATGAAGGAAAGATATCTAAATATATGCATATTTGTCTCCGTTTCAACACCAGTTGGTAGATTTAAAAAAAATACTCTGATCTTGTACCTACAAGATCAGAGTATTTTTTTTACATTTAGGGTTAGGAAAGTATTTATGAATCATAAAAAAATAGCTTGGAGAACCTTTCGGCATGAAAGAAAGTAAACAGTGGTTTGATTCATTCTAAAAATTGCCACACTCACTTATTTAACCTGTGGTAATGTTGGAGTATTTGTGTACATAGAGAATAGTGTACAACATCTATTGCCTGCACCAACCATGGAACTGGGTGATGACACAGCCAAGTATGGTGCCATACATCGGGTTCAAACTGCTGTCTTAATCAGTGTTCCGCTCCATAAACGATTTAATTAGCCTTTTATTATGTTATCAATTGTTACTAATGATCCTTAGCAATAGCCACATGGCCGTGACGGCGTTTACAGAGGAAGCAAATAAAGGTAAACCTTTAGGGGTAAGGTTATACCTACTGAAGGGAACTAATAGTAAATTGGCAGTTGAATAAGTGTTATTATTATGCCTACTCACAGTCGATACTGATAGCGGTTAATATTTAACATGATAGAAATAGGAGACAAAGTCGGGGTAGCCTATAATTAAGACATTCAGGAGTGTCCATCCCTGCAAGTTAAAAGGCCGTACAATAAAATTCTGCATAATGGCACGGCATGTCCCAGTGTGTAATCTTGGTTTCATCAGCCCAGAAAATATTGTTTCTCATGTCTGAGAGGCCTTCAAGTTGTAGAACTACCTCAAGGATGATCAATGGAAACAGGATGCACCTCAGCTCAATTTCCAGTATCATAGCAAATGGTCTGAATACTTATGTAAATAAGGTATTTCTGTTTTTGCAAACATTTCTAAACCTGTTTTTGTTGTGTCATTATGGGGTGTTGTGTGTAGATTGAGGGGAAAAATGTATTAATATATTGTTAGTTACGCTGTAACATAACAATGTGGAAAAAGTGAAGGGGTCTGAATACTTTCTGAATGCACTGTAGATGTGCAGTTGCAATTTATAATGCTGTCAACATTCTAACTATACCCAGTACTAGGCATCTCTGAGGCAGTATTACATTCATGTCTGGACCTTTTCTGTCGGCAGCTTACAATCTGGCCAAGGAGCAGAGACGGAACTTTGGAGACGACATCCCGAGTGCCCTGCGGGTCGCTAAGAAGAAGCGCTGGAATAGCATTGAGGAGAAGCGCATCAACCAGGAGAACAAGCTGCATGCATATCTCACCAAACTTATCCTAGCAGAGAAGGAGAGGTGAGGGAGGGACCGGGAGCTAGGCTTTTGGGCAGATAATCATACTAGTGTATGAGCAAAATGTCTGCACTGATATTCCTACATTTTGGCCCATTCCACCTGACAGCTGGTGTAACTGAGTCAGGTTTGTCGGCCTCTTTGCTCGCACACGCTTTTTCAGTTCTGCCCACACATTTTCTATAGGATTGAGGTCAGGGCTCTGTGATGACAACTCCAATACCTTGACTTTGTTGTCCTTACGCCATTTTCCCACAACTTTTTCGGTCCGAGAACCTTCTAGAGCCACGTACCTCACCACGCACTATCGACCTGGGGTCTAGAACAGGTTTCTAAAGTTTCGTAACTCTAGTTCTGACGGTTCTTTTTTAGCTCGAACAAAGCTAACTAATGTATATCTCAGTGTATGTCTCTACGCACCCCAATGTGTCCCTCCTTCCAAGCTGTGCTTGTGTGTGATTTAGTTTTTCTTTGAAATTTTATGGGAAAAATGACTGATTTACAGTTCATGGGGGTTGCCTAATCACACACATGAAGTTTTGGAAAGATCTGACTTTTTTAACCCTTTGAAACATCCCCTGTGACACCAATTATGGCACTTCCGGTTGGCACAGGAAGCTATAGGTAAACACATATCCTCATTGGGGTATGCCTTTACAGAATCCTGAGTTTTAAGTGTTTATGTTAAGAACTGACCGATTTACACAGGGTTGAATGCACTATTTATCACAAGCTGCTGGTTGGGTATGGAAAAACACGTTTAGGGTGATTTTAACCACTTCCGGTTGCTTCAGGAAGCTTAGAATCGACACAGGTAGACCTCATAGTATCCTGATGGACTGTCATTGAAGACAGGTTCATAAGGCATTCATAACCCACATAGGCTTCAGGTTGACTTTAGAGGAGCAGGCAATGTATTCCTATGGGGAGAGATGTCGTTGTAATCTGTGAGATCAAAAAAAAACTGTTTTACTGTTAAGGGTTAATGCCACGCGGTCAAGGTTAGGCTTGCACAGATCGGGAGGACCTCAGGAACGTACCTGATGTCGAATTGTGCTTCTCACCCTAACGGTTCTCTCACTGTCACCCAAAAGCAAATGACATTTAGGGCCAGGCTTCATTTTGGGCCTACTTTTTTCACGGTCGCTGCACTCAGAGCGAGCTACGGTCAAGCGGGGCATCTCCTTGAACTCGGAACGGCCTAGAGAATATGGAAATGCCATTGCAGGCTCTGTGTGTCTTTAAGCACCGCACTTTGTCACTCCATCCTTGCTGTGTGTGTGTGTGTGTGAGAGAGAGCTTTTCTTTGACATCTGTTGGGAGAAATGACTGACTTACAGTTCATGGGGGTTGCCTAATCACACATGAAGTTTTGAAAAGATCTGACATTTTTAACCCTTGGAAACAGCACCTATGACACCATTTTAAGACACTTCCGGTTTACACAGGAAGCTGAAAGTGAACACATGGGGTAGGCAATTATAGAATTTTGAGTTTTAAGTCTTTATGTTAAGGGGATTCGTACAATGTCAAATACGTGATGTTCAAAAATAGTTTTTTTTTTTTAAACAGTTACAGATCCAGTTGCAGTGTGTTCATACGAATCTTTTTAAAGTGTGCTTCTGAGTTCTACGAGATTTCTATGATTTTCTGAAATAACACACACTCACTAAATAAGTCAGTTCTTAATAAGCCCACCCGACCCATCTAGCCACCTGGAAATGCAAATGCGCTACGCTAAATGCTAATAGTGCTCGTTAAAACTCAAACGTTCATTAAAACACACATGTAGGGTATTGAATTAAAGCTACACTCGTTGTGAATCTAGCCAACAAGTCAGATTTTTAAAATGCTTTTCGGTGAAAGCATGAGAAGCTATTATCTGATAGCATGCAACACCCCGAAATACCTGAAGGCGACGTAAACAAAATAATTAGCGTAGCCGGCACTACACAAATAGCAGAAATAAAATATTCATTACCTTTGACGAGCTTCTTTGTTGGCACTCCTATATGCCCTATAAACATCACTATTGGGTCTTTTTTTTCGATTAAATCGGTGGAAACTGTGATTCAGAAAAAAACACCGTTTTCAAAACGCAGCGTCATTTCTTAAAATTAAAAAGGTCGACGATAAACTTTCACAAAACACTTCGAAATACTTTTGTAATCCAACTTTAGGTATTAGTAAACGTTAATGATCTATCAAATTGATCACGGGGCGATGTGTAATTCAATAGCTCCACGTCTTCAAATCATGTTCGGAAATCTCTCTTCCAAAACTTCCTGTCGGAGACCGGATGGAATGGGGTTTCTTCTTTGTTTGACCAATAAATAACTCCCAGAAATTGACAAGACTGGCGACATCGTGTGGAAGCTGTAGGAATTGCAATCTCAGCACCATTTAATTTGGTGTGGCGCATGGATATTTTTTTCAGTGACCAATTTTCTTGCGCTTTTTGATGAAACACACGCTCTGTTATAGCCACAGCCGTGATTTAACTAGTTTTAGAAACGTGAGAGTGTTTTCTATCCACACATACTAATCATATGCATGTACTATATTCCTGGCATGAGTAGCAGGACACCAATGAGGACATGTGTTTACCTATAGCTTCCTGTGCCAACCGGAAGTGCCATAATTGGTGTCAGAGGGGCTGTTTGGCGACATCGTGTGGAAGCTGTAGGAATTGCAATGTCAGCACCATTTTAATTTGGTGTCCCTTAAAAAAATGTCAGATCTTTCCAACACTTCATTTGTGTGATTAGGCAACTCCCAAATCAGTAATTTCTCCCAACAATGTCAAAGAAAAGCTCTCACACACACACAGATTACGACACCTCTCCCCTCATTCCTGAGGTCCTCCCGATCTGTGCAAGTCTAACCTTGACCGCGTGGCATTAACCCTTAACAGTAAAACAGTTTTTTTTGATCTCACAGATTACAACGACATCTCTCCCCATAAGAATACATTGCCTGCTCCTCTAAAGTCAACCTGAAGCCTATGTGGGTTATGAATGCCTTATGAACCTGTCTTCAATGACAGTCCATCAGGACACTATGAGGTCTACCTGTGTCGATTCTAAGCTTCCTGAAGCAACCGGAAGTGGTTAAAATCACCCTAAACGTGTTTTTTTCATACCCAACCAGCAGTTTGTGATAAAGAGTGCATTCAACCCTGTGTAAATCGGTCTTAACATAAACACTTAAAACTCAGGATTCTGTAAAGGCATACCCCAATGAGGATATGTGTTTACCTATAGCTTCCTGTGCCAACCGGAAGTGCCGTAATTGGTGTCACAGGGGATGTTTCAAAGGGTTAAAAAAGTCAGATCTTTCCAAAACTTCATGTGTGTGATTAGGCAACCCCCATGAACTGTAAATCAATAATTTCTCCCAAAATATGTCAAAGAAAAGCACACATACACACACACACACACCTGTTGGATTTTTAAAGTGTTTAAACCTGGCATTTTAAAATCAACTTTGAACGAAACGTCTTATTGAGTGGTATTGGACACAGTGTATATGGTTTGTCAAGTGCCAATGACTTCCCATCAATTTTTGTCCATTTCAGGGGGGTGTTCTCTTACAATACCTCTTCCTGAAATTTGTTGATAGTGTTCCTAACATCCCAAAAACGCAGCTCTGGACAACTAATTGTATTTTATGGTTTGAAACCTGCTGAAAATTGTCCAAGGTGTTACTGCCATCTTAACTGTGGACAACATTGTATTTGCTAATTGCATCAAACATGATTTAGAGCTTGTTTATGGAAAAGTGTCTATAACTGTATTTCAATGTTGCAACTTGCTGAAAGTGTATCTTATCTGGCAAAATAGTGCCTGATTTGCACGTTATGTCTAGATTATTGCTACCAGTAGCCATTTTTCTTTGTCCTCAATGTTCTGTGACAGGCATGTTTGTTCTATGTTTTAACTTCGTTTCATTTAAATTGTAATTTAATAAAACCAAGAATGTCTAACTTTTCATTGTGGCTATTTATTATCACTAAGTGATGTGCTGGTGTGAAGGATTTAGTATTATCCAAATATATCCACAAATAGTATGTAGGTTAACTGAGCATATACAGTTAGTGGAGAAATTATTTTGTGTGGGAATATACAGTGGCAAAAAAAAGTATGTGAACCCTTTGGAATTACCTGCATAAATTGGTCATTATGTGATCTTCATCTTGTCACAACACATAAACAAACAATTATGTGTATTGTCCTTATTGAACACACCATGTGAACCCTTGTATTTAATAACAAGTTAACCCTCTTTTGGCAGCAATTAACCTCAACCGAATGTTTTCTGTAGTTGCGGATTAGACCTTCAAATGTCAGGAGGAATTTTGCACCATACACTTTTACCAAACTGTTTCAGTTCAACAATATTCGTAGGATGCCTGGTGTGAACCGCTCTCGGGTTCATGTCACAGCATTTTAAATCTGCTTAAAGTCGTGAAGTCGGGACTGGGTCATCTTCTGTTGAAGCCAGTTGTTGATTTTACTCCTGTCTGTTTTGGTCATTGTCCTCTGTTGCTTCACCCTACTTTTACGCTTTAATTGGCAGACGGATAGCTCAAAAACACTGTCAACAAATTCCAACAAGTTTCAACCATAAACCACAGTTAGAACCCCTTTTCCCTGAACAAGGTCTAAAACACATGTTTGATGTGCAAATCAAATGTTGTTGGTATCGTAAGAAACACTGTCACCAAATTCAAGCAAAATTTCAACCATAAAATACAGTTATACAGCTACACTTTTCCCAGAACAAGGTCTCAATTGTGGACATGTTTAATGCAATTGCAAATTGGTTTCAGCGTAAAATACAGTTATAACCACTTCCCAGAACAAGGTCTAAAACACATGTTTGATGCAATTGCAAAGAAAATGTCCACAATTGAGATAGTAGGAACACCTTGGACCATTTTCAGTAGGTTTCAAGCATAAAATACTGTTATAACCACTTTTCCCTGTACAAGGTCTAAAACACATGTTTGGTGCAATTAGCAAATAAAATGTTGTCCACGCGTTGTTGGGATGGTAAGAAACACTGTCACCAAATTCAAGCAAAATTTCAACCATAAAATACAGTAATAACCACTTTCCCCTGAACAAGGTCTAAAACACATGTTTGATGCAATTGCAAAGAAAATGTCCACAATTGAGATAGTAGGAACACCTTGGACCATTTTCAGTAGGTTTCAAACATAAAATAATGTTATAACCACTTTTCCCTGTACAAGGTCTAAAACACATGTTTGGTGCAATTAGCAAATAAAATGTTGTCCACGCGTTGTTGGGATGGTAAGAAACACTGTCACCAAATTCAAGCAAAATTTCAACCATAAAATACAGTAATAACCACTTTTCCCTGTACAAGGTCTAAAACACATGTTTGATGCAATTGCAAAGAAAATGTCCACAATTGAGATAGTAGGAACACCTTGGACCATTTTCAGTAGGTTTCAAGCATAAAATACTGTTATAACCACTTTTCCCTGAACAAGGTCTAAAACACATGTTTGATGCAATTAGCAAATAAAATGTTGTCCACGCGTTGTTGGAATGGTAAGAAACACTGTCACCAAATTCAAGCAAAATTTCAACCATAAAATACTGTTTATAACCACTTTTCCCTGAACAACAATTGAGATAGTAGGAACACCTTGGACCATTTTCAGTAGGTTTCAAGCATAAAATACTGTTATAACCACTTTTCCCTGAACAACGTCTAAAACACATGTTTGATGCAATTAGCAAATAAAATGTTCACAATTGTGGTTATAACAGTATTTTATGCTTGAAACCTACTGAAAATTGTCCAAGGTGTTCCTACTATCTCAATTGTGGACATTTTCTTTGCAATTGCATCAAACATGTGTTTTAGACCTTGTTCTGAGAAAAGTGGTTATAACTGTATTTTATGCTTGAAACCTACTGAAAATGGTCCAAGGTGTTCCTACTATCTCAATTGTGGACATTTTCTTTGCAATTGCATCAAACATGTGTTTTAGACCTTGTTCTGAGAAAAGTGGTTATAACTGTATTTTATGCTGAAAATTGTCCAAGGTGTTCCTACTATCTCAATTGTGGACATTTTCTTTGCAATTGCATCAAACATGTGTTTTAGACCTTGTTCAGGGAAAAGTGGTTATAACTGTATTTTATGCTGAAAATTGTCCAAGGTGTTCCTACTATCTCAATTGTGGACATTTTCTTTGCAATTGCATCAAACATGACCTTGTTCAGGGAAAAGTGGTTATAACTGTATTTTATGCTGAAAATTGTCCAAGGTGTTCCTACTATCTCAATTGTGGACATTTTCTTTGCAATTGCATCAAACACTTTTTAGACCTTGTTCTGGGAAAAGTGGTTATAACTGTATTTTATGCTTGAAACCTACTGAAAATTGTCCAAGGTGTTCCTACTATCTCAATTGTGGACATTTTCTTTGCAATTGCATCAAACATGTGTTTTAGACCTTGTTCTGAGAAAAGTGGTTATAACTGTATTTTATGCTGAAAATTGTCCAACGTGTTCCTACTATCTCAATTGTGGACATTTTCTTTGCAATTGCATCAAACATGTGTTTTAGACCTTGTTCAGAGAAAAGTGGTTATAACTGTATTTTATGGTTGAAATTTTGCTTGAATTTGGTGACAGTGTTTCTTACCATCCCAACAACGCGTGGACAACATTTTATTTGCTAATTGCATCAAACATGTGTTTTAGACCTTGTTCAGGGAAAAGTGGTTATAACTGTATTTTATGCTTGAAACCTACTGAAAATGGTCCAAGGTGTTCCTACTATCTCAATTGTGGACATTTTCTTTGCAATTGCATCAAACATGTGTTTTAGACCTTGTTCTGAGAAAAGTGGTTATAACTGTATTTTATGCTGAAAATTGTCCAAGGTGTTCCTACTATCTCAATTGTGGACATTTTCTTTGCAATTGCATCAAACATGTGTTTTAGACCTTGTTCAGGGAAAAGTGGTTATAACTGTATTTTATGCTGAAAATTGTCCAAGGTGTTCCTACTATCTCAATTGTGGACATTTTCTTTGCAATTGCATCAAACATGTGTTTTAGACCTTGTTCTGAGAAAAGTGGTTATAACTGTATTTTATGCTGAAAATTGTCCAACGTGTTCCTACTATCTCAATTGTGGACATTTTCTTTGCAATTGCATCAAACATGTGTTTTAGACCTTGTTCAGGGAAAAGTGGTTATAACTGTATTTTATGCTGAAAATTGTCCAAGGTGTTCCTACTATCTCAATTGTGGACATTTTCTTTGCAATTGCATCAAACATGTATTTTAGACCTTGTTCAGTGAAAAGTGGTTATAACAGTATTTTATGCTTGAAACCTACTGAAAATTGTCCAAGGTGTTCCTACTATCTCAATTGTGGACATTTTCTTTGCAATTGAATCAAACATGTGTTTTAGACCTTGTTCAGGGAAAAGTGGTTATAACTGTATTTTATGGTTGAAATTTTGCTTGAATTTGGTGATAGTGTTTCTTACCATCCCAACAACGCGTGGACAACATTTTATTTGCTAATTGCATCAAACATGTGTTTTAGACCTTGTTCAGGGAAAAGTGGTTATAACTGTATTTTATGCTTGAAACCTACTGAAAATTGTCCAAGGATTTCCTATTATCTCAATTGTGGACATTTTCTTTGCAATTTGCATCAAACATGTGTTTTAGACCTTGTTCAGGGAAAAGTGGTTATAACTGTATTTTATGCTTGAAACCTACTGAAAATTGTCCAAGGATTTCCTACTATCTCAATTGTGGATATTTTCTTTGCAATTGCATCAAACATGTGTTTTAGACCTTGTTCTGAGAAAAGTGGTTATAACTGTATTTTATGCTGAAAATTGTCCAAGGTGTTCCTACTATCTCAATTGTGGACATTTTCTTTGCAATTGCATCAAACATGTGTTTTAGACCTTGTTCAGGGAAAAGTGGTTATAACTGTATTTTATGCTTGAAACCTACTGAAAATTGTCCAAGGATTTCCTATTATCTCAATTGTGGACATTTTCTTTGCAATTTGCATCAAACATGTGTTTTAGACCTTGTTCAGGGAAAAGTGGTTATAACTGTATTTTATGCTTGAAACCTACTGAAAATTGTCCAAGGATTTCCTACTATCTCAATTGTGGATATTTTCTTTGCAATTGCATCAAACATGTGTTTTAGACCTTGTTCTGAGAAAAGTGGTTATAACTGTATTTTATGCTGAAAATTGTCCAAGGTGTTCCTACTATCTCAATTGTGGACATTTTCTTTGCAATTGCATCAAACATGTGTTTTAGACCTTGTTCAGGGAAAAGTGGTAATAACTGTATTTTATGCTGAAAATTGTCCAAGGTGTTCCTACTATCTCAATTGTGGACATTTTCTTTGCAATTGCATCAAACATGTATTTTAGACCTTGTTCAGGGAAAAGTGGTTATAACTGTATTTTATGCTTGAAACCTACTGAAAATTGTCCAAGGATTTCCTATTATCTCAATTGTGGACATTTTCTTTGCAATTTGCATCAAACATGTGTTTTAGACCTTGTTCAGGGAAAAGTGGTTATAACTGTATTTTATGCTTGAAACCTACTGAAAATTGTCCAAGGATTTCCTACTATCTCAATTGTGGATATTTTCTTTGCAATTGCATCAAACATGTGTTTTAGACCTTGTTCTGAGAAAAGTGGTTATAACTGTATTTTATGCTGAAAATTGTCCAAGGTGTTCCTACTATCTCAATTGTGGACATTTTCTTTGCAATTGCATCAAACATGTATTTTAGACCTTGTTCAGGGAAAAGTGGTTATAACTGTATTTTATGCTTGAAACCTACTGAAAATTGTCCAAGGTGTTCCTATTATCTCAATTGTGGACATTTTCTTTGCAATTTGCATCAAACATGTGTTTTAGACCTTGTTCAGGGGAAAGTGGTTATAACAGTATTTCATGCTTGAAACCTACTGAAAATGGTCCAAGGTGTTCCTACTATCTCAATTGTGGACATTTTCTTTGCAATTGCATCAAACATGTGTTTTAGACCTTGTTCAGGGAAAAGTGGTTATAACTGTATTTTATGGTTGAAATTTTGCTTGAATTTGGTGACAGTGTTTCTTACCATCCCAACAACGCGTGGACAACATTTTATTTGCTAATTGCACCAAACACGTGTGTATTAGACCTTGTTCAGGGAAAAGTGGTTATAACAGTATTTTATGCTTGAAACCTACTGAAAATGGTCCAAGGTGTTCCTACTATCTCAATTGTGGACATTTTCTTTGCAATTGCATCAAACATGTGTTTTAGACCTTGTTCAGGGAAAAGTGGTTATAACTGTATTTTATGGTTGAAATTTTGCTTGAATTTGGTGACAGTGTTTCTTACCATCCCAACAACGCGTGGACAACATTTTATTTGCTAATTGCATCAAACATGTGTTTTAGACCTTGTTCAGGGAAAAGTGGTTATAACTGTATTTTATGCTGAAAATGGTCCAAGGTGTTCCTACTATCTCAATTGTGGACATTTTCTTTGCAATTGCATCAAACATGTGTTTTAGACCTTGTTCAGGGAAAAGTGGTTATAACTGTATTTTATGCTGAAAATTGTCCAAGGTGTTCCTACTATCTCAATTGTGGACATTTTCTTTGCAATTGCATCAAACATGTGTTTTAGACCTTGTTCAGGGAAAAGTGGTTATAACTGTATTTTATGCTGAAAATTGTCCAAGGTGTTCGTACTATCTCAAGTGTGGACATTTTCTTTGCAATTGCATCAAACATGTATTTTAGACCTTGTTCAGGGAAAAGTGGTTATAACTGTATTTTATGCTTGAAACCTACTGAAAATTGTCCAAGGTGTTCCTATTATCTCAATTGTGGACATTTTCTTTGCAATTTGCATCAAACATGTGTTTTAGACCTTGTTCAGGGAAAAGTGGTTATAACTGTATTTTATGGTTGAAATTTTGCTTGAATTTGGTGACAGTGTTTCTTACCATCCCAACAACGCGTGGACAACATTTTATTTGCTAATTGCACCAAACACGTGTGTATTAGACCTTGTTCAGGGAAAAGTGGTTATAACAGTATTTTATGCTTGAAACCTACTGAAAATGGTCCAAGGTGTTCCTACTATCTCAATTGTGGACATTTTCTTTGCAATTGCATCAAACATGTGTTTTAGACCTTGTTCAGGGAAAAGTGGTTATAACTGTATTTTATGGTTGAAATTTTGCTTGAATTTGGTGACAGTGTTTCTTACCATCCCAACAACGCGTGGACAACATTTTATTTGCTAATTGCACCAAACACGTGTGTATTAGACCTTGTTCAGGGAAAAGTGGTTATAACAGTATTTTATGCTTGAAACCTACTGAAAATGGTCCAAGGTGTTCCTACTATCTCAATTGTGGACATTTTCTTTGCAATTGCATCAAACATGTGTTTTAGACCTTGTTCAGGGAAAAGTGGTTATAACTGTATTTTATGGTTGAAATTTTGCTTGAATTTGGTGACAGTGTTTCTTACCATCCCAACAACGCGTGGACAACATTTTATTTGCTAATTGCATCAAACATGTGTTTTAGACCTTGTTCAGGGAAAAGTGGTTATAACAGTATTTTATGCTTGAAACCTACTGAGAATGGTCCAAGGTGTTCCTACTATCTCAATTGTGGACATTTTCTTTGCAATTGCATCAAACATGAGTTTTAGACCTTGTTCAGGGAAAAGTGGTTATAACAGTATTTTATGCTTGAAACCTACTGAGAATGGTCCAAGGTGTTCCTACTATCTCAATTGTGGACATTTTCTTTGCAATTGCATCAAACATGTGTTTTAGACCTTGTTCAGGGAAAAGTGGTTATAACTGTATTTTATGCTGAAAATGGTCCAAGGTGTTCCTACTATCTCAATTGTGGACATTTTCTTTGCAATTGCATCAAACATGTGTTTTAGACCTTGTTCAGGGAAAAGTGGTTATAACTGTATTTTATGCTGAAAATTGTCCAAGGTGTTCCTACTATCTCAATTGTGGACATTTTCTTTGCAATTGCATCAAACATGTATTTTAGACCTTGTTCAGGGAAAAGTGGTTATAACTGTATTTTATGCTGAAAATTGTCCAAGGTGTTCCTACTATCTCAATTGTGGACATTTTCTTTGCAATTGCATCAAACATGTATTTTAGACCTTGTTCAGGGAAAAGTGGTTATAACTGTATTTTATGCTGAAAATTGTCCAAGGTGTTCCTACTATCTCAATTGTGGACATTTTCTTTGCAATTGCATCAAACATGTATTTTAGACCTTGTTCAGGGAAAAGTGGTTATAACTGTATTTTATGCTGAAAATGGTCCAAGGTGTTCCTACTATCTCAATTGTGGACATTTTCTTTGCAATTGCATCAAACATGTGTTTTAGACCTTGTTCAGGGAAAAGTGGTTATAACTGTATTTTATGCTGAAAATTGTCCAAGGTGTTCCTACTATCTCAATTGTGGACATTTTCTTTGCAATTGCATCAAACATGTGTTTTAGACCTTGTTCAGGGAAAAGTGGTTATAACTGTATTTTATGCTGAAAATTGTCCAAGGTGTTCCTACTATCTCAATTGTGGACATTTTCTTTGCAATTGCATCAAACATGTGTTTTAGACCTTGTTCAGGGAAAAGTGGTTATAACTGTATTTTATGCTGAAAATTGTCCAAGGTGTTCCTACTATCTCAATTGTGGACATTTTCTTTGCAATTGCATCAAACATGTGTTTTAGACCTTGTTCAGGGAAAAGTGGTTATAAATGTATTTTATGCTGAAAATGGTCCAAGGTGTTCCTACTATCTCAATTGTGGACATTTTCTTTGCAATTGCATCAAACATGTGTTTTAGACCTTGTTCAGGGAAAAGTGGTTATAACTGTATTTTATGCTGAAAATTGTCCAAGGTGTTCCTACTATCTCAATTGTGGACATTTTCTTTGCAATTGCATCAAACATGTGTTTTAGACCTTGTTCAGGGAAAAGTGGTTATAACTGTATTTTATGCTGAAAATTGTCCAAGGTGTTCCTACTATCTCAATTGTGGACATTTTCTTTGCAATTGCATCAAACATGTATTTTAGACCTTGTTCAGGGAAAAGTGGTTATAACTGTATTTTATGCTGAAAATTGTCCAAGGTGTTCCTACTATCTCAATTGTGGACATTTTCTTTGCAATTGCATCAAACATGTGTTTTAGACCTTGTTCAGGGGAAAGTGGTTATAACAGTATTTTATGCTTGAAACCTACTGAAAATGGTCCAAGGTGTTCCTACTATCTCAATTGTGGACATTTTCTTTGCAATTGCATCAAACATGTGTTTTAGACCTTGTTCAGGGAAAAGTGGTTATAACTGTATTTTATGCTGAAAATTGTCCAAGGTGTTCCTACTATCTCAATTGTGGACATTTTCTTTGCAATTGCATCAAACATGTGTTTTAGACCTTGTTCAGGGAAAAGTGGTTATAACTGTATTTTATGCTGAAAATTGTCCAAGGTGTTCCTACTATCTCAATTGTGGACATTTTCTTTGCAATTGCATCAAACATGTATTTTAGACCTTGTTCAGGGAAAAGTGGTTATAACTGTATTTTATGCTGAAAATTGTCCAAGGTGTTCCTACTATCTCAATTGTGGACATTTTCTTTGCAATTGCATCAAACATGTGTTTTAGACCTTGTTCAGGGGAAAGTGGTTATAACAGTATTTTATGCTTGAAACCTACTGAAAATGGTCCAAGGTGTTCCTACTATCTCAATTGTGGACATTTTCTTTGCAATTGCATCAAACATGTGTTTTAGACCTTGTTCAGGGAAAAGTGGTTATAACTGTATTTTATGCTGAAAATTGTCCAAGGTGTTCCTACTATCTCAATTGTGGACATTTTCTTTGCAATTGCATCAAACATGTGTTTTAGACCTTGTTCAGGGAAAAGTGGTTATAACTGTATTTTATGCTGAAAATTGTCCAAGGTGTTCCTACTATCTCAATTGTGGACATTTTCTTTGCAATTGCATCAAACATGTATTTTAGACCTTGTTCAGGGAAAAGTGGTTATAACTGTATTTTATGCTGAAAATTGTCCAAGGTGTTCCTACTATCTCAATTGTGGACATTTTCTTTGCAATTGCATCAAACATGTGTTTTAGACCTTGTTCAGGGGAAAGTGGTTATAACAGTATTTTATGCTTGAAACCTACTGAAAATGGTCCAAGGTGTTCCTACTATCTCAATTGTGGACATTTTCTTTGCAATTGCATCAAACATGTGTTTTAGACCTTCTTCAGGGAAAAGTGGTTATAACTGTATTTTATGGTTGAAATTTTGCTTGAATTTGGTGACAGTGTTTCTCTTACCATCCCAACAACGCGTGGACAACATTTTATTTGCTAATTGCACCAAACACGTGTGTATTAGACCTTGTTCAGGGAAAAGTGGTTATAACAGTATTTTATGCTTGAAACCTACTGAAAATGGTCCAAGGTGTTCCTACTATCTCAATTGTGGACATTTTCTTTGCAATTGCATCAAACATGTGTTTTAGACCTTGTTCAGGGAAAAGTGGTTATAACTGTATTTTATGGTTGAAATTTTGCTTGAATTTGGTGACAGTGTTTCTTACCATCCCAACAACGCGTGGACAACATTTTATTTGCTAATTGCATCAAACATGTGTTTTAGACCTTGTTCAGGGAAAAGTGGTTATAACTGTATTTTATGCTGAAAATTGTCCAAGGTGTTCCTACTATCTCAATTGTGGACATTTTCTTTGCAATTGCATCAAACATGAGTTTTAGACCTTGTTCAGGGAAAAGTGGTTATAACAGTATTTTATGCTTGAAACCTACTGAAAATGGTCCAAGGTGTTCCTATTATCTCAATTGTGGACATTTTCTTTGCAATTGCATCAAACATGTATTTTAGACCTTGTTCAGGGAAAAGTGGTTATAACTGTATTTTATGCTTGAAACCTACTAAAAATGGTCCAAGGTGTTCCTACTATCTCAATTGTGGACATTTTCTTTGCAATTGCATCAAACATGTGTTTTAGACCTTGTTCAGGGAAAAGTGGTTATAACTGTATTTTATGGTTGAAATTTTGCTTGAATTTGGTGACAGTGTTTCTTACCATTCCAACAACGCGTGGACAACATTTTATTTGCTAATTGCACCAAACACGTGTGTATTAGACCTTGTTCAGGGAAAAGTGGTTATAACAGTATTTTATGCTTGAAACCTACTGAAAATGGTCCAAGGTGTTCCTACTATCTCAATTGTGGACATTTTCTTTGCAATTGCATCAAACATGTTTTAGACCTTGTTCTGAGAAAAGTGGTTATAACTGTATTTTATGCTTGAAACCTACTGAAAATGGTCCAAGGTGTTCCTACTATCTCAATTGTGGACATTTTCTTTGCAATTGCATCAAACATGAGTTTTAGACCTTGTTCAGGGAAAAGTGGTTATAACAGTATTTTATGCTTGAAACCTACTGAAAATGGTCCAAGGTGTTCCTACTATCTCAATTGTGGACATTTTCTTTGCAATTGCATCAAACATGTGTTTTAGACCTTGTTCAGGGAAAAGTGGTTATAACTGTATTTTATGCTGAAACCTACTGAAAATGGTCCAAGGTGTTCCTACTATCTCAATTGTGGACATTTTCTTTGCAATTGCATCAAACATGTGTTTTAGACCTTGTTCAGGGAAAAGTGGTTATAACTGTATTTTATGGTTGAAATTTTGCTTGAATTTGGTGACAGTGTTTCTTACCATCCCAACAAAGCGTGGACAACATTTTATTTGCTAATTGCACCAAACACGTGTGTATTAGACCTTGTTCAGGGAAAAGTGGTTATAACTGTATTTTATGCTGAAACCAATTTGCAATTGCATTAAACATGTCCACAAATTGAGACCTTGTTCTGGGAAAAGTGTAGCAGTATAACTGTGGTTTATGGTTGAAACTTGTTGGAATTTGTTGACAGTGTTTTTGAGCTATCTGTCTGCCAATTAAAGCGTAAAAGTAGGGTGAAGCAACAGAACAATGAACAATGACCAAAACAGACAGGAGTAAAATCAACAACTGGCTTCAACAGAAGATGACCCAGTCCCGACTTCACGACTTTAAAGCAGATTTAAAATGCTGTGACATGAACCCGAGAGCGGTTCACACCAGGCATCCTACGAATATTGTTGAACTGAAACAGTTTGGTAAAAGTGTATGGTGCAAAATTCCTCCTGACATTTGAAGGTCTAATCCGCAACTACAGAAAACATTCGGTTGAGGTTAATTGCTGCCAAAGGAGGGTTGACTTGTTATTAAATACAAGGGTTCACATGGTGTGTTCAATAAGGACACATCACATAATGACCAATTTATGCAGAAATGCAGGTAATTCCAAAGGGTTCACATACTTTTTTTTGCCACTGTATATTCCCACACAAAATAATTTCTCCACTAACTGTATATGCTCAGTGGATATATTTGGATAATACTAAATCCTTCACACCAGCACATCACTTAGTGATAATAAATAGCCACAATGAAAAGTTAGACATTCTTGGTTTTATTAAATTACAATTTTAATAAAACGAAGTTAAAACATAGAACAAACATGCCTGTAGCAATAATCTAGACATAACGTGCAAATCAGACACTATTTTGCCAGATAAGATACACTTTCAGCAAGTTGCAACATTGAAATACAGTTATAGACACTTTTCCATAAACAAGCTCTAAATCATGTTTGATGCAATTAGCAAATACAATGTTGTCCACAGTTAAGATGGTAGTAACACCGTGGACAATTTTCAGCAGGTTTCAAACCATAAAATACAATTAGTTGAACGTTTCGTTCAAAGTTGATTTTAAAATGCCAGGTTTAAACACTTTAAAAATCCAACAGGTGTGTGTGTGCTTTTCTTTGACATCTTTTGGGAGAAATGATTGATTTTACAGTTCATGGGGGTTGCCTAATCACACACATGAAGTTTTGGAAAGATTTGACTTTTTTCAACCCTTTGAAACAGCCCCTGTGACACCAATTACGGCACTTCCGGTTGGCACAGGAAGCCACACAAACACATATCCTCATTGGGGTATGCCTTTACAGAATCCTGTGTTTATGTTAAGAACTGACCGATTTACACAGGGTTGAATGCACTCTTCATCACAAACTGCTGGTTGGGTACTTCCGGTTGCTTCAGGAAGCTTAGAATCGACACAGGTAGACCTCATAGTATCCTGATGGACTGTCATTGAAGACAGGTTCATAAGGCATTCATAACCCACATAGGCTTCAGGTTGACTTTAGAGGAGCAGGCAATGTATTCCTATGGGGAGAGATGTCATTGTAATCTGTGATATAAAAAAAAAACTGTTTTACTGTTAAGAGTTAATGCCACACGGTCAAGGTTAGGCTTGCACAGATCGGGAGGACCTCTGAGGGGAGAGGTGTCGTAATCTGTGTGTGTGTGAGCTTTTCTTTGACATTGTTGGGAGAAATTACTGATTTGAGAGTTGCCTAATCACACAAATGAAGTGTTGGAAAGATCTGACATTTTTTTAAGGGACACCAAATTAAAATGGTGCTGACATTGCAATTCCTACAGCTTCCACACGATGTCGCCAAACAGCCCCTCTGACACCAATTATGGCACTTCCGGTTGGCACAGGAAGCTATAGGTAAACACATATCCTCATTGGGGTATGCCTTTACAGAATCCTGAGTTTTAAGTGTTTATGTCAAGAACTGACCGATTTACACAGGGTTGAATGCACTCTTTATCACAAACTGCTGGTTGGATATGAAAAAAACACGTTTAGGGTGATTTTAACCACTTCCGGTTGCTTCAGGAAGCTTAGAATCGACACAGGTAGACCTCATAGTGTCCTGATGGACTGTCATTGAAGACAGGTTCATAAGGCATTCATAACCCACATAGGCTTCAGGTTGACTTTAGAGGAGCAGGCAATGTATTCCTATGGGGAGAGATGTCATTGTAATCTGTGAGATCAAAAAAAAACTGTTTTACTGTTAAGGGTTAATGCCACGCGGTCAAGGTTAGACTTGCACAGATCGGGAGGACCTCAGGAATGAGGGGAGAGGTGTTGTAATCTGTGTGTGTGTGAGAGCTTTTCTTTGACATTGTTGGGAGAAATTACTGATTTGGGAGTTGCCTAAGATCTGACATTTTTTTAAGGGACACCAAATTAAAATGGTGCTGACATTGCAATTCCTACAGCTTCCACACGATGTCGCCAAACAGCCCATCTGACACCAATTATGGCACTTTCGGTTGGCACAGGAAGCTATAGGTAAACACATATCCTCATTGGGGTATGCCCTTTACAGAATCATGAGTTTTAAGTGTTAAGCCTACCCCCTACTTTTTCGAACATTCTGTTAAAAATCGCGCAACATTTCAGCGTCCTGCTACTCATGCCAGGAATATAGTATATGCATGTGATTAGTATGTGTGGATAGAAAACGCTCTCACGTTTCTAAAACTAGTTAAATCACGGCTGTGGCTATAACAGAGCGTGTGTTTCATCAAAAAGCGCAAGAAAAACTGGTCACTGAAAAAAATATCCATGCGCCACACCAAATTAAATGGTGCTGAGATTGCAATTCCTACAGCTTCCACACGATGTCGCCAGTCTTGTCAATTTCTGGGAGTTATTTCTTGGTCAAACAAAGAAGAAACCCCATTCCATCCGGTCTCCGACAGGAAGTTTTGGAAGAGAGATTTCCTAACATGATTTGAAGACGTGGAGCTATTAAATTACACATCGCCCCGTGATCAATTTGATAGATTATTAACGTTTACTAATACCTAAAGTTGGATTACAAAAGTATTTCGAAGTGTTTTGTGACAGTTTATAGTCGACCTTTTTAATTTTAAGGAATGACGCTGCGTTTTGAAAACGGTGTTTTTTTCTGAATCACAGTTTCCACCGATTTAATCGAAAAAAAAGACCCAATAGTGATGTTTATAGGGCATATAGGAGTGCCAACAAAGAAGCTCGTCAAAGGTAATGAATTTTTTATATTTTATTTCTGCTAATTATTTTGTTTACGTCGCCTTCAGGTATT